>NC_056751.1:50067725-50162725 GCF_019279795.1 Protopterus annectens | reverse complement strand
TTTGTGATCTGATCCCTTTGAACTGGACCTTTAAACATCATAAGCATTGAGGGCAATCACAGACAACTGCCATCATGCCTACACTGATTGACATGTAAGTAGAACCCATTTGGGGCTACACACAAACAACTGGACATACCTATAAAACCTATGACATTTGGAGGGCACATATGCAGACTATTAATGCTACTTTACATTATGTGTTTGTCAGCTGGTTGCTACCACTGTTTGCTTCCTCTGCAGTCTACTCACGTGACAGCTTAGATCAAGTGTGTAGCGTGTGTTTTTTCTCTCTCTTCTCTCTCCTCTGTCTGCTTCCAGACAGTGCAATGAACGTATTGCATGTGTGGAGTGTTAGTACAGGATGCTTTTGTAGGTATCTGCATAGGTCCATGTGATGGCCTCTGCACCAATTGTAAGCCAGCATTTGCTAATTGCATGCAGCCAGTTGTGTACTGATTGCAGTTCTCACTGTGATTTCAGGACAGTGCTATAAAAGGGTATGTGAAATAGGCGTTGCCCTTTCAGATTGTAAGGGGGACCATGCTGGTATGCTGTGGACACTGTTCTGTGAGTGTAAAAGGGTTTGTATCTCTCTCATGATTCAGGCTGTGTTGTAGATTCACATTTCTCCCTTCCTCTCTCCTGTTCCCTGTGGTAAGGGGTATGCACAATGAACCCAAACTTTTATATATATATATATATATATATATATATATATATATATATATATATAAAATACAAAATTTATATATGTACATTAACTGACATTATTACCAAGCTACCAACTAGCATGGCTGTTTCTGTTCACACACTACTATTATGGAATCCACTAGTTTTGACAGTAATTCTAAATGACATGCTTTGTGTACTACACATCCTATATTCCCTTTACATTCATCCTACTATTACATGTTATATTTATTTTAGCACAATGTTCTTGTATAAGAGTCATGGCTTAGTGGTAGGTCATCAGACTACTGTTTCCAAGGTCCTTTGGGACTGACAGTGGGATTTTATTTTGCTTTTGAACTGACTACAGGACCTGTCAATCAGAGTGACTAAGGCACTTTTAAGCAGTTGTAACCGGGGTTTGGGTGGTTTGCGGAGCTCACGATGGGACTGGCGCTCCCCCACCGACACCCCTTTCAAAACCCCTTAACAGTGCTTACCCGGGCCCCCCGCTATTTTCTTTGAAAGAAATGAAAATGGGGAGACAGGAAAGTGGTGAAAAGGGGTCACAAAGAGGGTAAGACAGTAGGGAAACAAGCTTGGGATTTGCAGGAGGGATGTAGGTAAGGCCCATAGCTGCCCATTTCTTCATCAGCAACAGCTGTGCATATGTATGTAATTTGGTGTGACATTTGAAACCTTCCACCCCTGAGAGAGGTGTCAGGACAACAATAATACTTGTTGTACAGCCAATTGTAATTGATAGTTTCCATGTCCAGCAAAATGTGGGAAAGGGCAGCTATGTATGGGGGTTTTTTTGTGGGTACAGAGTGCCCTTTTTTTCAGGTGAGAGTGGTATGTCAGGTGAAGGAAGTCATAGCTGGGGAGGTAGGTGGGGTTGCTAAACAAACAAAACAAACAAGACGCATACAGGGGGGGTGTATGACATGTGTGGGGGGTTTACACAATTGACGGGGATGGAGGTTTGGATATCCAGAGCCCATGAGCCCACAGATGGCAACAGTGGAACTGATATCCCCACCCATGGCAGTTGCCACTGTTCCTTCACTGCCCAGGAGGGGGTGTGCTGGGGCTGTGTAGGGGGCAACAGGCATGGTAAGGGGCCACCTGTGCCTCAAGCTGGCATAGGGGCTCGAGAACAGAGTCCCAGATCTCCCACGCACCACAGTCCGGATGCCCGGAGGGTGAGTGGTGGTTCTCCTCCGGCCCACTTGCAGAGGGGTGAGCCCCATCCCCTGCAGGCTTCCACCTGCAGGTGGCACAGGGCCACGGAGGAGGGTCCAGACTGGGCACTAGTGCCAGGTGCACTGCCAGCTGAGGTGGGAGAGGTGGGTCCGCTGGAACCCGCCTTCCCTGTCCCCCATGTTTTGCATTATGTCATGACAGTTTGGGTTAGTGACATATAATACCATTCACAATTAGTTGTAACACCATGCATTAGTATTCCCATTAACCACACACCCAGATTTTCACTCCTTTGAACAGCGGGATAACACATGCATAATTTGAACAGCAATACACAGTCCAACAACATGCAGGGTTGATTGATGGCAACAGGCCATCAGGTTTGGATGTATGAACAGGGCAGATGCATCAACAGACATGCAAATATATATGACCCAACAGGACAAATGTCCAGGGGTGTTAATTGTGATTGCACATACCATTTTCACGGGGACTGGGTTATATGTGGTTATAGGGTGGGGTGAAGAAAATAATATTAACACCTTCGAATACCAATACATATGCTGTACATTTCTAAAAGCTGCACATATATACACACTACTGTTCTAACTACAGTTTCCTATATGATAACTATTTTAACTTGGTGATAGGACTGTTACTGCAACATCAATATACATTTTATTGTTCTTCATACACATTCATATCTAGCTTTGTTCAGCTACATCATCCTGCTACATTTGCTTTATATAGCTATAGACAAGTGTGGATGTTTGGGATATCAGACAATCATACTATCTGCATATTGAAGACTGAGAGCAACATATCCAGATTTTGGGAAACACATTCCAGATGCAGCAACACTTTGAACAGATTTCGCTGTTTGGTTTTGATTCTCACATGCATTTCATTCTGTACTGACTGCAGTATACTTTATTCAGGGGTTATTACTACTGTATTGCTGGATTCATGACACTTTCTCACACTCTCTCACTTGTTTTCATTTTACTATTCAGGATGGTACTTACCCAGGCTTTATTGACATGTTTTACCTGTAGTTATTACAATCCTTTCCAGCAGTCTCACTTCTGTCATGTTTCAGTATTTCAACAGGGATATATTTCACACATGTGATTTCATCATCTTCTGCAGCTGTACTTTTCAGCCTGCTGCCGGTTGTGTGCTTTTTTTTTTCAGGTGGGGGATATTTTTTTCAGAGATTTTGTCAGACATTTTCATTTTTTTGTTTGGATTACAGACTGCAACACACTTTTGTAACCAAGCAATACTTGCAAACACTTTTTCACTGTTACTTGCACATTTTATTACTTAGTGACTACACTGCACTCTTTTGTTAAATGTCATACTTTTATATTTCTTTACAGTTACTGGGAGTGGATTACTGACCTGCCTGGTGGCGCAACCTCACCAGCCTAACACCATAGGCTCTTCGGTTGTCTGACCGGACACCTGCAGCTGTAATATAAATGAAGTAATATTGGAATACACATCTCCATAATATCAGCTAGTTTAATTTCTTACATACATAATTAAATGTAACTTACTCAGTAGGGGGGGGGCATTTGCCCGGGGCCCCCTGGATCCAAAGGTTCAATTGGTCCTGCTTGCCTCTTCAGGTCCGCATGGTGGGTGACCTGCTCACCAGTCCTTGGAATCCCTGTGGCACTGGTGAGATCATGAGCCAACCGGTCCCACCCCCAGCCCTATATGCTAAGGACCTGGCCCTGCATGAGTTGGGCCTCATGATTGTGGACTAGGAGCCAGACCATGTACCTGGACTCCTCAACCCCCACCTCTGTGCTCAAAAACACCCTCACCTACTCCTGTCATTCTGGCTGCAAGTCAGTTCTACAATCGTTTATGCTGTGTATTCCGCCTATGGGGCTTATATAGCCGTTTTTCCCCCTATCTGTGATTGGCCATTTTGGAATTGTATCAACTTCAGTAAACCTGCATTGTCATGCTCCAGTTTGTATTCATTCCTATATATTTGCTATTATTGCATTTATGGTTTCTGCATGGTTAGTGGTTCAGACCTTATATGGTGATAGTTCCTGGGTTGAACCTGGGCCACTTTTTATTTTTTTGCGTCAGCAAGCTGGGTGCTGGTTTAAGGGCCCCTTTTGTTTAACTTTTGGGGGGGAACGGTCCGGTTTTAAGCCCTTTTGGGTTTGCCCCCAGCTCAAATGGGCCCCCGGGCCCCCTTTTTTTAACCTTTTGGCTACCACAAAAATTTAGCCACTTTTCCTAGGGGGAATATGAATTAGTATGAATTTTTACCCAAATTTTTTGTTAAAAAGTTTTCCCTTTTTTTTTGTTTTTTTTTTTTTGGGATAACTTTTTATGTATAAGTTGAAAGGGGTTTTAAACCCTTTTTTTTCAGGGGAAAAAAAACCTTTTAATGTTTTTTTTAAATTTAATTTTTTCCAAGTTTAATTTTTTTTCAATTAAAAAAGTGTTGGAATAGATTCTTTAACGTTATAGACATTAAATCTATTTTATTAATGAGATGTTGTCTAAAGGTCTGAACCTCTAACCAGCAAGTTTCTCTTAGATCAAATTCTTGTTTTAAGAAATCTAGATTTTTAACTTTATTATCAGATATCAACTGATACCAGTACTTTAGATCATTATCTATAGCTAAATGAGTTCCTTCAGAAGTAGATGACAAAAGCATACCCTGAGTATACATTATAGGAAATACAATAAAATTCCATTCCCTATACTTAGGGTGCATGAATATAAAGTTACGATAACTAATAATAATATTTAATGGGTAACAAACCATATGTTTAGGTGTAATAGGTGAAGTACAAAATTCCTTTAGTAACCATAACATGGAGTTATTTACAATCATATTTTTATGTGTTAAGGAGATTTTCATGAAGTGATACTAATTAGCTCCCAATAATCTTTCCATTTTGTGACATATGACTGATCTATTAATAAAGTAATAACTTTTACAATAGAAGAGATAGTATATAAATTAAAGTCTGGAAAAGAAATACCCCTTGAGACCAGCTATTAGTATGTTTCTTTAATGCAATCCTAGGTCTATTAGGTGCCCATAAGAAATTTAACATTAGTGTGTTCAGTTTCTTGATAATTATTTTTGTAGGTGGAAGTATTATTGATTGTATTAAGTATAAAATCTTGGGGAATATTATCATTTTAATAATTGTAAGTCTCTCCTCCATAGTAAAAACATATTATTCCAGGTATTAAAAGATTTTGTATATTAAGAAAACAGGTATTATAATTATTATATATAATAGATTTAATATCTTTAGATAGTATTATACCTAAATAAGTTATCTGACCTGAATTGGGTACATATTTAGTAAAATCACTAATGAGAATATTTTTTCGTGTATATATAGGTAGTATTTTAGTTTTTCTTCATTGAATATTAAACCAGAAATACTTTTAAAATTCATCATGTTATCAAATAGAGACTGTATAGAAGAATTAGATCCTGCTGATGTAATTAGAACATCATCTGCAAAAGTTGAATTTTGATGTTGTATTTTCATCTATTTCAAAACCCTCTATGTCAGTACTGTTTCTGATCAAATTAGCCCAAGGCTCCATTACTAAAGTGAATAATAGTGGAGAAAGTGGACATCCTTGTTTTGTACCTTTAAGAATGGGTATTTATTGTGAAACATATGTTCCTACCTTAATATAAGCCAACGTTCCTTTGTATAAATGTTCAATTAGATTTACAAATGCATCCGAGAAGTTTGTGCACTTCATTAAGGTAAACAGATAGTCCCAACTTACTGAATCAAATGCTGAACTTATATCAAGACTAATAAGTGTTAAATCTTTCTTTTTCCTATTTGCAAAATCTATTAATGTTAAAGTTCTTCTTATATTATCAAAAGTATTTCTATTTACAATGAAGCCTGTCTGATCTATATCTATAATCCCGGGAATGATTGTCTTCAATCTATCAGCAAAGATATTCATAAACATTTTATAATCAACATTAAGTAATGAGAGGGGCCGATATGAAGAACATCTAGTTGGATCTTTATTAGGTTTTAAAATTGGTGAAATAAATGTATATTGCCAAGATGGGGGGGGTTATTAACTCAGTTTGGGCCAAAATAAAAACCTTATGTATTAATGAATATGTATTTTTAGAAAGGATTTTATATATCTCTGGTATAATACCATCATTACCCGGTGCTTTGTTTGATTTAAGCTTATTTATTTGTGTAATAACTTCTGTATATGAAATACTCTTGTCCAATAGTTTAATCTGTTGTTTATTAAGCTTTTTATTCATATTTGTGGTTATAAACTCCTTTATTTTATCTTTAGGTTCCATGTTAATATTATTATGGTTAATTTTGTGAAAGTGATTTCTAAATTCATCTAGTATTTCTGGTATACTAGAAACATTCTTCTCTTTCCTTAGAGAAAAGATTTCTTTGATATGGTTTTGTTTATTCAACCTTTTGTTTTATTTTTAAGTCTATGTAAGTATTTGGGGCTTATTGAATAAGACAAAAACTTGTATTTCTCTAAAGTTATTTTAACTTTATGAGTTAAAATTTCTTTGTATTTCTCATTTAGTTTGTTTATTTCTTCAATAACTTTCTTGTCCATAATATTTTCTTTATTATTATGTTTATAAGAGTCTAATTTACTTTGAATATCTAACAATTCCTTATCCCAAGATTTCCTTTTATTATTATACCATCTGATACTTTGTCCATATAGATATGATTTTAAGGCATCCCAAACATAAACAATGGAGACTTCAGGAGTGTATTTATGTCTAAAAATGTTTTACTTCTGAAAGTATATATTCTTTATAGTCTTTTAGTTGAGTTAAGTATGCTGGTATCCTTTTTATCTGAACATTATGAGTATTTTTTATCATGAATTCAAAAACAATTGAATTATGATCAGATATAGGACATGAAATGATTTTGGAATTAATTAAATCTGTTACCATCTGGTTAGAAATAAAGACCCTATCTATTTTTGAATAAGTTTTGTATCTGTTAGAAAAAAGGTGTATGGTAATGCTTTTGAATCTATCTGATTATTAATATCATTCAAATGATAAGAATTAGCAAAATCTTTAAATGTTTTGCATTAGATGTAATTCTTCTTTTCCTATAGTGGTAGTATCACTTTCATGTAGTATACAATTAAAGTCACCAGCTAAAATAATATCTCCTATAGAGAATGATATGATCTTATCAAGATGATGTTTCACTGTATTAATACCAATTCCAGGTATCCAATATACATTAATTAAAGTGTAAGTCTTCCCATTAATTTGTATTGTAACCATACAAAACATTCCTTTGTCATCCTGATAAGACTTAATGGTTTTAGGAATGGGCATACTTTTATTCCATAAAATAGCCACTCCTCTTTTTTTTGAGTGTGCTCTGAACTAACCTTCCAGAGACCAAATATAGGGGATATCACAGGCATCAGCCTCCAGGGTACTGCACCAGTTCCTGGATGCCATGGAATGTCGGGTGATCATGTATATTTCCCCAATGCCCGTGAGGGTATTGGCCAGCAATATGCATCTCTTCCAGCAAATGGGAATACCCTGAGGTAGTGGGTGCAATAGACTGCACGCACATAGCATCAAAGCACCGGGGTGGGGGGTAGGGCCTACTTTAAACCCCAAGGGTTTCCCCCTCCATCAACTGCCAGGTCATGGGGATGCCCAGGGCATAATAATGAATGTGTGTGCGGGCCCCTGGGAGCAACCATGATTCCCACATCTGGCATTTGACACAGCTGTACCAGACATTTGCCAATGGGGACATCCCACAGGGTAGTGGGGATGAAACCTGGAGCCGTGGCTGATGACACCCATCAGAAATGCACACACCCTGAACAGGAAGCCATAATGAGGCACATGCACAAACACGTAATGTAATAGAGGTGTTTGGGCTGCTCTCACGGTTCCAGTGTCTGGACACATCTGGTGGAGCCTTGCAGTACACACCAACTACATGTACCCAAATTGTCATGGTATGTGCTATGCTACATAATATGATCTTGCGAAAACAGCTGCAGCAGGACCAGCATAGGGCCGGGCCAAACACCCCCCCACCATTGCCAAGGCCATCACAGGCAGAGCGTGACTCGGAGGAGGAACAACCTGAGCCTGCCCCAGTAGGCAGAAGGGGGCGTGCCCAGTATGCCCTGGCCTTGGCAAAGAAACAACGCAAAGCACATACACTGGCTCAGTAGGAACCCTGGGAAAGATACCCCGTCTGACTCACTCAAATAATAACATGGATGCCAAAAATGACATGACCTGCCCCACAAACATGTACAGGGAAGTGTAATATCCCATCCGACAGAGGCAGCCCTGCAGCACCACCTGAGGCATGAATGCCATGTGTTAAGAATGTAACACCATGTACAAACACACCTGAGCACCCTGACTAACATCCACCCTCACCAAGCATAAAGCCAAAAAATGACAATGGGATGATAAATTTAAAACTGGCTGAAGTAATGCAGTTAGTCAAAGGGGAGCCAATGGGGGAAGACATGTGAGCATGACATGATGCACCACCTGCTGGGGTGGTGTGCACCTATCATTCCATGCCCCATGGATACTGGCAAAGGCTGTCAGTACCCACAGCATGCCCTGAATAGGTAAGTCTCAAAACACAAACCCACCTTCATAGGTACCACAAGGGATGGGAACCTAGATGTAATGCTACCCAATGCCAGAAGTCTAAACAGCAAGATGTGTGCAGTGTAAACGCACAGTATGGAGAATGTTATATCAGTCCTGTAAAGAAAACTGGGTCAAGGCTCACATCAGCACCCTAACACTACCAGGTTACACCCATACTGTGCTGTAACCCCAAAAAATGGAACAAGCTACAAAAAGGGGGGTGACTAGCAATAAATGTCAAGGATAACCACACCCCCATGTTGGTACCACAACAAAAAGCATGGATTAGCCATGGTCAAAAACCCAAAGGCTAAAACCACCCCCCAGTTTTAGCCTGCTGCAGACTACTGTCCTAATACCAGGAACTGCACCTGGCCTATGTTGGAATACATGAATATATCAAGCCCCCCAAACCACATTATATTGCTTGACTGAAAATACCCAGACATACACTGGGAGCATTATACTAGTACCAACACAGTAGGAGAAAAGTTCCCAGAATCCATAAACCAAAATGCCCAGGAACAATGTACCACTCCCACAAGCGGGGTAAGCATACTGGATGTGATAATCAGCAACATGTGTACTGGATGGCAAGATGAGAAGTGTATCCCTCATTGGTAAGACCAGACCATAGAGTAATCACACTGGATATACACATACTGGCCACAGTCCCTGGCCAGAAAACCACAGTGAAAAACATGTGTAAAACATAGGGTTTCACCCTCCAAACTGATGTTGGGAAACCAAAAAAGGGCCCCGTGCAAGGGGCAGAATATACACACCAGAACATGTTATACAGGCATTCCATGAACACAGCCAGGAATGCTTGGATATGCAATCACAAATAACAACAAACACAATGCCATAAGCAGGCATCTGGCATGCTGGACTCCCGCCATTACCAAACCATGCAAGAGAATGAGGAAGCTACCACATGATAGAGCAAACATAAAAGGGGAAATAATCACTGACCCGTAGTATGGCAAAAATATGTCCACACATACAATCCACTAAGGCCAGCCACAACAAGTAGAATCTGTGAAACCAGAGGCAATTTACACCTGCCCAAGTACACAGACAACCACAACTCCCCAATAAATACAAATATATGTGGGGATGCAACCATGTATCCAAACCAGGGGGTTTAGCTCCCCAACTCAGTACTGTCAAAACTAGTCAGGAGGAGAAGGTAACCACAAAACCACAAACCCAGTCCCACATAGACCTACCACAACTGTAAACCAAAACCATAAACCCAAAAAAAAATTCCCGGGGGCCCTAATTACAAACACACCACACCAACAAACCCCAAACAATAAAAAAAATAAACATAACATAAAAAAATACACAAACTTTCCAAACATAACCGAAGGGCAAATCCTATAAGTTTAAAACTTATGGAACCCTGTTACCACCCTAAAAGGGGAAAAGGGGGTAAATGCCTGATCCCAAAAAAGACTAAAAAGGAGGTCCCCCAAAAAAAATGACACCCAAGCCAGGGGTTGACCTGGATTACCTCCCTCTCTGAAAAAAAACTATTTTATCCCCTATACAGGCTATGGGAGATAACCCCCCCCCAAAATGATGACATAAAAACGAAAGATCTGCAGTGGCAAGTTAAGCCAGCCAAAGGATTAAGCTGTTCTTGAATTATTTACAAGATGTGTGTTAGGGATCTTCATTTACCCTTGCATCTGGTCTATAAAGGCCCTTTTTACCTCCATAACCTTCGGCCCAAAAAAACCCCCCCCTAAAAACTAAGTTAAAAACATGGGGAAACACCAAAAAGTTAAAATGAATATGCATCCCCCGGGGCTTTAGTAAAACATACTGGATACAGGCCCCTGCAAGCCTGTTAGAACCAGATACCAGGGTTTAACCCCAACATGAATCCCCAAATGGAAAAAAAAAGGGATATCCTTCCCCCCCCTATGGGGTAACTAAAGAAAAAAAACCCCCCTTCAATAATTAAAATTTAAAATTTACAAACAAAATTTCAAACAAAACCCACCCCGACATCCCAAACACTGGGAATAAATTACCCAAAAAAGAAATACCCCCAAAATTTAAATAGGGGGCCCCCTTTTATCAAAGGGGTTAACCTAGGGACACAATCATAACCTTTTAAACCCCTGAAGGGAGGAAAATGTATTTGGGAACCTTCATAAAATTCACATCTAATCAACAAGGACTTCCTTTTTCCCTTTAGCCCCTTTGTAAAAATATAGGGATTAATGAATACGTTTAAAAACCTCAAAACCCCCCCAAAAGGGGTAAATTTTTTATTCATATTCCCCCCTTTTAAACCCCCGCGAAAATCACAACTCCTGAATTTTTTAAAATTCCAACAAGGGTAAGGGCATGTAAAAAAATAAAGCCAGACTTTGGGACAGTTAACCTCAAAATAATGAAAAAGGTGTTGGGGGCAAAAATTTAAAGAGGAAAAAACAGGATAATCCATTTTAAAGCCCCCCCTGAACCCTAAAGGAATTTCCTGGATATGTTTAATTTATGGGGGTTTTATGTTAAAAAAAACAGTAAAAAAATTAAATCCATTAAAAATGCAAGGGGGGTTAAAACCAACCCCGGTCTTACAATCCCCGGGTAACCCAGTTAACCCCAATATAAAATACAAATTTTACAGGACCTAAGGGTAAAACAAGGGTAAATGAGGGGGCCAGTTGATACAAACAAAACCGATATTAAAAAAAATAAAAACAAAAATTCCCCTAAACCCAAGGTGCATGAAAACCCCCCCCTAAAATATTATACAACCTTTTTGAATTAGATTTAGGGAAAAATCTTGAAACAAAACAAAGAAAATATTAGTGTTGGGCTGAGGAACAACTCCAAAAAAATTCCAAATACATATGAATGTCATTAAAGGATATTACCCAAAGAGAGTTAAAAAAGGGGCCCCAAAAAATTTTCCGAATGGTCTAAATCCACCCCCCGGTCCCCAAATTGGTTTCCATAGGGAAAACATATGTCCCCGGTTTTGGGGTATATATGGATAAGTTATTTGGGGGAAATTCCCCTAAAATGTTTCCCATTTAAACATATTAATCGATAAATTGGGAAAAGGACGGATTATATTTTAAAAAAATTCTTGGGTATTTACCATTAAATAACCCCATTGTAATTGAAACCAAAAAGGAAAAATAATTCAAATGTGATTGTCCCCAAAGAATATTACCCCCAAATTTTTTCCCCCCCTGTTTATAATGCCCCGGGATAGGAAATGGGGGCTGTGATGAACATTTGCAAAGTAAAAAGTATTTCCCCCCCTAACCCAAAACCCCAAAAACCCCCTACCGACAATAGCCAAACCTTCAAACTAATTTAAATGTGAAGAAAAACTGGTTACTAAGTGAAATTAACAATGTTCCCCAAATACCAACTTTGAAAGAAAATGATAAATTTCACGGGAAAAATGTGGCTTATTTAGAAACATACCCAAAACCCACCCCAAAACTGAATTTCAAGTAATAAGGGGATTTTCTTGCAATCCTTATAAAAATTATAAAATTATTACCTAGCGCACCCCCATCAACGAAAGTCCCAACTACCCCCCCAGGGGTACAAAACATAAAATCCCTTTTTGAGCAAATGAGACACATGATCTATAAAGGAATTGTGATTTTAAAAATTCCAATGGAAAAAAACATTGCCCTTTTAAACTAAAGGATGATATGAATAAAAGAAAGCCTGAAAAATAAAATTACTTTTTAAAAAAGGGAATTTGTAAACTCCCCTAATAAAACCTTTTCCATAAAAAATTGTGGGGGATAGTTTTTAAATGGGTATACTTTATTAATAGCAGGAATATATAAATGAAAGTATCAAATCCCTTAAATTTTAAAAAAAAACCCCCTTCTAGAAAAATCCCGGGGAAAGTTGTTTAAACCCCCCCCTGTTTTAACCCAAATTTGGGCCTTGTAGGATATTCTAAATAATAACTTAGTAAATCCCCTACCATTGTTTGTATTAAATTCCATATAACTAAAAATTTTAAAAGTAAATACTGAAATAATTCTACCAAATTTTATTATAAAATTTGAAACTTTCAAAGATATGAATTAGGCACAAAATTTTTGGAGAAAAAAGTTGGAGTCAAAATGCCCCCAAAAATAAACAGTTTGTTGAAATTAACCAACCCTATTGGACTTAGAGAAAAATGGGAAACCACATGGGGTTTTACATTTGATAAATGAGGAAAAACTCCATGGGGGGAATACCCACATTGGATATTCCTTTAGAGGGAAATATTGGGTTTTTATTAAACCCCCAAAAAGAATTGCCCATCCCTAAATGTTAAAAAAAATTATTCCCTTTATATGAAACACTTCCCCGATAACAATTTTAAGGAACAGGGAATTATCAAAAAAGATGAAAAAACAAAAAATTTTGATTACAATTAAATATTTAATAATTAAAGGTTGTTCCCTAGGGGGTGAACTCCCCTTGGGATCTGGTAAATAGGATGGCCCTTTTTCCATAAAACATTTTTTGAGTGTGCTCTGCCCCACCTGGATATTGTGTGCTAAAAACCCTTTTTTTCGGGAAAAGGGTCTGAGGACCCAAAGTGGTTTGTAATAGACTAAGCCCTTGCTTTCTGGAAATTCCCCTTCAAATGTTTTGGGGAAATTTTTAAAGAATGCCCTTAATTTAAATTTCCCTTTTACAGTTGAATGTAACTCCTCTTTGTTTTACTAATATGGGTGGGTTTAATGAATTCTTGTTTAGATCATGGGTTTTTTGGGAAGATGAAATGAAAAGCAACTATAAATCAATTTTCAAGGAATTGAGGGATAATCCCCCAGCTGGGTCCTCTAACCCAAGTTTCACAAATTAACTTTAAACAGTTTTTCAACAATTCCGGGGGAAAGGGGTAATTGGGAAAGGGGGGGTTAATAAAAATTTTTTTTTTTAACGTATACCCTCAATGGAATTAAATGTATTCCCCTTTTTTGGGGGTTTAACAAGGAAAAAGTTCTTATAAATTAAAAAGTTCCACAAAATATTTGGATGATTTAAAACCCGGAAAGGGGATGTAACACCTCAACCGGATGTTAGGAACAATTTGCCTGGATTTTTTCTGGATGGGTTTTTTTTTCAGGGGGGGCCCCCGAAAAATAACTCCAACAAACCCCCCAAAAAAAAATATATTTTAAATAATTTAAATTAATACCTTTAAAATAAAAACCCCCAAAATACTTTTCAAAAATCCCCTAATTAAACCCTTAACCCCTTTTTCAAAATTTGGGGGTTAACCCTCTATTGGTTGTTGGTTTTGGGTTTTTTTTAAATTTTTGAAGGGTTTTAGGGGAAAAGCCGGCAAGGGAAAAAAAATCACTTCCCCTTTTTAAAACCCTTATGGCCCCTAAATACGGGGAAAAAACCCCCCTTAATGCCCGGGTTTTCTAAACCCCAAAATTTGGGGGTTTTAATTTAAACTCATTTGGAGGGGTTAGTTTGCAAGGAAAAATGTCCCTTTTTGGAACGGGGCCAATACAATGAATTTCCTTTTAAAAGTATTCCAATATAAGTAAACAAAAGGCCTCCCTAAGTTGCTTGCATTTTCTCTAAAGGGGTTTCATTAGTTAAACAATTATATTTGAAACCCGAAATTTTGGGTTATTTTGAACCCAAAGGAAATTCCCCTTTCAAATAGGGGAACACACTAAAATGACATTCCCCTTTCTCCTAGATTCAGCATATAAATCACAAAAGGAAACCTAGGGTTGTTTTTTGGGGGTTTCCCCCTTTTTTAAAAAGTTATGGGGTTTAACCTAAAGATTTATTTTTCAAGTTTTAAAAAAAAATTTTTTCAACAAAAAAAATACAAGACATTTTCAAACAGATATTAACCCCAAATAACAGGGGAAAAAAAAAAAAAATCAAATTTAAATTTTCATGTTAGGGGTTTTGGGGTTTTTTTGATTTTTATAAAAAAATTTATTTTGGCAAAGGGATCAATCCATCCCTTATTTCAAACACTGTGATTAGACCCATAAACAAGGAAGGGAAAACCTTAAATAAATAGTGTTTAAATTTTTAGGTTGGGTTTTTATAGGGGGAAACCTGCAAACAATTTTGGGGGGATTTTAAAACAATTAAAAAAGACCTTTTTTAAATCTACAATACACCAGATCTATATTATAAAAAGGGTGTAAACTATAAACCCCAAAAGGGGCCAAAAGAAAGTGGTCTTAGGCATTCCATTTAATAAAAAGGGTTTTTTTGGTCCCCAATTTTTTCCAATTATACCTTTTGGGGGTTTTGATAACTATGATTTTAAAAGTTTCGATTTTGTTTTAAATAACAAAATACCGTGTGATAGTTACCCGTTGACAATTCTATAAAAGGATTTGCAAATTAAAAAAATTTTTTTCCCCATTTGTTTTAAATTAATTAAAATATACAGCAGGGGTACAATTGGTCTCCTATAGCTAATGAGTTTCAGGGTGATGCCCACCCTTTTTAGTTAAAATTTATCAATTATACCCATCTTTGGCCCCCAATATTGGGTTTTACTAATAATTAAAAAATTTTTTGGTGATAGATTAAAAAACATTCTTAGACCCTACCCTGGTTATAATAATTTTTTTGTGTTGGGGGTTTTAGGTATAAAAATAGTCCCAATTTCTTGATAGGCCCCGATCTTTTTGGGGAACAAATGGAGGTGTTTATTTTGGGGTTTGGGGGCCCCCTTTTGGACGGTTTGGGGAAGGTTAGGGCAAACCTGGGGATGGGTTTCCCTTAGATAACAATTGGTATCCGAATTATTGTGTGAGGGAATGTATGATATCTTGGGTAACTTTTTTGTAAGCCTTTTGTTAACCTTTATCCCCCGGAATAAATTGTTAGAAACAGTTTTTAAAATTGAATATCTATGGGTTTTTAAGCTGCCTTGACATATTGTTTCCTAATGAAACATTCCCCTGGATATAGAATAATTTAAAAAAATTCAGAAACCCCTTTAATATAGTTACAATTGGGGGGGTAGGGAAAAGATCGGGTATATGGCCCCCCACTGCAAGTATTTATGTTTATTTATCCCAATATGTCATTTTCTTTAAAAAGCAATTTCCCTCCCCTTTATATGAGAGTGTTTGTTGGACCTTGGGTATTGTGACCCCCCAAAATCACCTTTAGCACCCCTGAACCCCAAATACCTTCCCCAGAGGTGTGTTTTAGACAGGTGTTTGGACAGGGGTTTTGCCATTGGGGGATTTTTTTCCATGGAAAATCCCTTAGTTTTTTATTACAAGTATTCTATACAATTTAGTGTTTCTTTCATTTTGAGTTGCATTTTAAAAAATCATCCCCCTACATAGGATTATGGGCAAGAGCCCTCCCCCCGTTGGTTTTGGTAAATTTTTGTATTTGGGCCCAAGGGGGGGGTTATATCATTGGGCAACCCAAAGATAATAAAAAATAAAGATATTCCGGTTATTTCACATACCCGTGTTGTTGATTAGCCAAAATGGGAATAACCATATGAATTGTATTTTTCTGTTTTTATAGCCTCATATTGTACCTTAAAAAGGTCATGTAATTTAAGGAATTGGAAAGGATCTATTCTGTATTGTAAACTTGAAAATTTCCCTTCAGAGAAAATTCCCGAAGTGTAATCCTTGGGTTTTTTTCCAGGAAATGCATGATAAACAAACTGTAAACTAAAGTTATTTAAAAAAAAGGGTAAATCTAAAACCAAAAAATTTACCATAACTTCCCCAAAAAAACCCCAAAATGGTAAACTATTTATTATATTAATTTATTTGGGTTTTTTTTTTAAATATAACATGAAAAATCCAATTGATAGTTTTGGGGGAACACAAATGAATTCCCCAATTTTATTCTTTATTGTTTTTCCCCCGGTTTAAATTTTGGCTTTGTTGAATTTACCCCATCTTATTGACTTTAAATTTTCAAAAAAAAATTGGAATTTGGTTAGCATAGGATTGGGATAAAAATCTTACAACCCGTTTTTAAACAAAATTAATAATTTTGTACCCCGTAAAAGTGTTTATGTTTTGAATATGTTAATTCAATGGAATGCAATTAAGGGGGGGGAAATTTGGTACCCTTTTCCATGTAACCCTTCATGTTGGGATTTTTGGGGGGCAAAAATCCTTTGGTGATGGTTTTTGGTCCCCCGGGGTTTTAAAATTTCCCGGGTATCAAACAATTATAGGCTCCATTAAGGGGTTTTTACACCCCAAACTCATGGCATATAAGATATGTTTGGAGGCATATTCCTAGGGGCCCCCGTTCCGACTAACCAACTGGGTATGTTGAAATATTTTCGGGAAAGGTCCCCTTTTGGAGCCAGGCCCCGGGTTTTGTTCATAAGCCGCCCCTTCTGGGGTCCCATAGGGGAGGGCCCCCTTTTTGCATGCTACCCCGGGCTGGGAAACCACCCCCGAATTCTCCCTTCTTTTGGTGTTAAACCCCCCCCCCCCCCCCCCACCCCCAAAAAACAACCCCCCCCCCCCCCCCCCCCCCCCCCCCCCCCCCCCCCCCCCCCCCCCCCCCCCCCCCCCCCCCCCCCCCCCCCCCCCCCCCCCCCCCCCCCCCCCCCCCCCCCCCCCCCCCCCCCCCCCCCCCCCCCCCCCCCCCCCCCCCCCCCCCCCCCCCCCCCCCCCCCCCCCCCCCCCCCCCCCCCCCCCCCCCCCCCCCCCCCCCCCCCCCCCCCCCCCCCCCCCCCCCCCCCCCCCCCCCCCCCCCCCCCCCCCCCCCCCCCCCCCCCCCCCCCCCCCCCCCCCCCCCCCCCCCCCCCCCCCCCCCCCCCCCCCCCCCCCCCCCCCCCCCCCCCCCCCCCCCCCCCCCCCCCCCCCCCCCCCCCCCCCCCCCCCCCCCCCCCCCCCCCCCCCCCCCCCCCCCCCCCCCCCCCCCCCCCCCCCCCCCCCCCCCCCCCCCCCCCCCCCCCCCCCCCCCCCCCCCCCCCCCCCCCCCCCCCCCCCCCCCCCCCCCCCCCCCCCCCCCCCCCCCCCCCCCCCCCCCCCCCCCCCCCCCCCCCCCCCCCCCCCCCCCCCCCCCCCCCCCCCCCCCCCCCCCCCCCCCCCCCCCCCCCCCCCCCCCCCCCCCCCCCCCCCCCCCCCCCCCCCCCCCCCCCCCCCCCCCCCCCCCCCCCCCCCCCCCCCCCCCCCCCCCCCCCCCCCCCCCCCCCCCCCCCCCCCCCCCCCCCCCCCCCCCCCCCCCCCCCCCCCCCCCCCCCCCCCCCCCCCCCCCCCCCCCCCCCCCCCCCCCCCCCCCCCCCCCCCCCCCCCCCCCCCCCCCCCCCCCCCCCCCCCCCCCCCCCCCCCCCCCCCCCCCCCCCCCCCCCCCCCCCCCCCCCCCCCCCCCCCCCCCCCCCCCCCCCCCCCCCCCCCCCCCCCCCCCCCCCCCCCCCCCCCCCTTTTTTTTTTTTTTTTTTTTTTTTTTTTTTTTTTTTTTTTTTTTTTTTTTTTTTTTTTTTTTTTTTTTTTTTTTTTTTTTTTTTTTTTTTTTTTTTTTTTTTTTTTTTTTTTTTTTTTTTTTTTTTTTTTTTTTTTTTTTTTTTTTTTTTTTTTTTTTTTTTTTTTTTTTTTTTTTTTTTTTTTTTTTTTTTTTTTTTTTTTTTTTTTTTTTTTTTTTTTTTTTTTTTTTTTTTTTTTTTTTTTTTTTTTTTTTTTTTTTTTTTTTTTTTTTTTTTTTTTTTTTTTTTTTTTTTTTTTTTTTTTTTTTTTTTTTTTTTTTTTTTTTTTTTTTTTTTTTTTTTTTTTTTTTTTTTTTTTTTTTTTTTTTTTTTTTTTTTTTTTTTTTTTTTTTTTTTTTTTTTTTTTTTTTTTTTTTTTTTTTTTTTTTTTTTTTTTTTTTTTTTTTTTTTTTTTTTTTTTTTTTTTTTTTTTTTTTTTTTTTTTTTTTTTTTTTTTTTTTTTTTTTTTTTTTTTTTTGTTGTTTTTTTATTTTTTTTTTTTTTTAGTTTTTTTTTTTTATTTTTTATTTTTTTTTTTTTTTTTTGTTTTTTTTTTTTTTTTTTTTTTTTATTTTTTTTTTTTTTTTTTTCTTTTTTTTTTTTTTTTACTTTTTTTTTTTTTTTTACAGTGTTTTTTATTGTTTTTTTTTTTTTTTTTTTTTTATTTTTTTTTTTTTTTTTTTTTTTTTTTTTTTTTTTATATGTATTAATTGATCTTTATGGAAATTTTATAGATTCAATTTTGTTTGTATACAAGAATGCAAAATTTGTATTCAAACATATACCCAAAAACCCTGAACTGAAAATAAATTAAGGATTAACCTTTCATACTATTCTAAAATCAACTTAATAGTTTTACCAAATCAAGGGTTAAACCCCCCCTAGCGCAACCAGCACCACCTATCAATTTTTCTGTATTTTAATGAAGACAGTTTTTAATTCAATTTTACAAGCAAGATAAATTTGGAAAACAGCATCAAAAAATAAAAAAACCTTTTTTTTTTTTTAATTTCATTACAAAAACCATTAATTAAAAACTTTTTAAATAGCTTCAAAAAATTGTGTTAGGGAATCGGGGAAAAATAATTTAACATCTTTCAAACTTGGTAATATGATTCAACATTCTAATTAGGTGCACTATTTGTCATGAAATACGTTAACAGCTTCCAAAAACCTTGAATTGTTGTATAGAGCATTTACTCAACTCATTTCCCAAAAAATAAAATTTTATCTGTTGTTATAAACATACTTTATATTAGCATTTGCTTATATCATTCTACACATCACCCAAAACCCCACCAAAATACTATCAACTATTATTTTAATATTATAACATATCATACATACCCATACACACCATATAACATATCCTATATATTTGATTTTTCAAATTAAAGCCCAGCAACCTTACAAAATCCTGGTTTTGAAACCCCACATGCAAATTTATTCTTAATACTGCAACATTTTCTTAAAGGGTTATTACTATGTAAAGGCCAGGTTGATACTTTCTCAACCTTCTGTTTTGCTTTTATCAAAATGGTCAACTTCAGCTTATGGGACATGTTTTACCTAAATCTACAACCTTTACATACAGCTCAATTTTGGGGAGTTAGATTTCAAAGCGCAATAATTTACACTGTATTGATCACTTCGGGGCTTATTTTACCCATTAAACTATTGTTTTAGGGGAGGGTATCTTAAATTCTCAGTTTTTGCTCAGCTTTTTATTTTTTTGGGTTCTGCACATTTTTCCTTGAATGTTCAATTAGTAAACCAATCCAGGTATTTTCATTACATTTTGACTAAAATGTGATTTTGAGTGTAAGCATGTAACTTGCAAGCTTACTTGTTTCCAATACTCCTATTGGTATCAGCAAATAAATAAAAAAGGGAAAAAATAAAAAAAGTGGGGCATAAAAAAAATTCAATGAATTTACTTCTGTTTTTTAATAATTAAAAATCATTTATTTAATTATTTAGTTTAAATTTTTTGTTAAAGATGACAATTTTTACAAACAACTAACATTAACAAAAGGGAATTGTATTATTCTGTACTGATTTTCTTTTTTAACTGGGCAAATAATATTTTTTTCAGTTCTTGGGGGAATTCTGGGGTTGGGTTTGGTGGGGCCCCCCACCGGGATGGAAAGGCCCCTCCCCGAAGGCCCTTCATTTTGAAATGAAGTAATATTGGAATACACATCTCCATAATATCAGCTAGTTTAATTTCTTACATACATAATTCAATGTAACTTACTCAGTAGTGGGGCGTTGGGCATTTGCCGGGCCTCCTGGATCCAAAGGTTCAATTGGTCCTGCTTGCGTCTCTTCAGGTCCGCATGGTGGTGATGGACCTGCTCACCAGTCCTTGGAATCCCTGTGGCACTGGTGAGATCATGAGCCAACCGGTCCCACGCCTCAGCCCTATATGCTCCCCACAGGACCTGGCCCTGCATGAGTTGGGCCTCATGATTGTGGACTAGGAGCCAGACCATGTACCTGGACTCCTCAACACCCCACCTCTGTGTTCGAAAGCAACTACCCCCACCTACTCCTGTCATTCTGGCTGCAAGTCAGTTCTACAATCGTTTATGCTGTGTATTCCGCCTATGGGGCTTATATAGGCCGTTTTCCCCCTTTTATATCTGTGATTGGCCATTTTGGAATTGTATCAACTTCACTAAACCTGCATTGTCATGCTCCAGTTTGTATTCATTCCTATATATTTGCTATTATTGCATTTATAGGTGCTGCTGTCATGGCTTAGTGGTTCAGTACCTTGACTATGGTGTATAGTATCCTGGGTTCGAACCTGACCACTACTTTTTATTTTTTATGACTGTCTAGACAAGCTGAGGGGTGTGTCTGTGTAAAGGCAGTTTTGATACGGCTTGCTCAACGTTGCCTGTCGGTTAGCTTGTTTGCGGGGTGCGCAGCTCCACGCAAATGAGGTACGCTGGTTTAAGCCTCATTTGGCTATCAGCACACATATTACACTCAGCTCAGCTAGGGGCACATAGTTTCAGCATGTTAAACCACTGCTCACCTACGGGCACTCATTTTACACCTGTTAAACCACTGCTCAACTACGGGCACTCATTTTGCACCT
This sequence comes from Protopterus annectens, assembly GCF_019279795.1. NCBI lineage: Eukaryota > Metazoa > Chordata > Ceratodontiformes > Protopteridae > Protopterus > Protopterus annectens. The sequence goes on along the minus strand of NC_056751.1, from coordinate 50,141,599 downwards.
GTTAAACCACTGCTCACCTACGGGCAGATGCACTCACCCTGTTAAACTGTAGCTCAGCTATGGGCACATCTGGCATTTTTTATTGTTTTGTTACCTCACATTTCTTCAATATAAATGGGCTATTTCATGACATTTTACATAAAATGTGATTTCATGTGTACATGTTTATCAGGGACTTGTTTCGTGCTTATTTTGCTAAAAATAAAAATTAGTGTTGTAGGGGCTCGAACTATGAATGCCTGCTCTTCAGCCAACATCTCTACCTCTACGCTATTGCTTCCTGGCTTACTTTGCATATTTAGTTCTTATATGCTTTCCCACTGACTGCTAACTGTGGCTGCACTACGGGCACGCCCGCGTAAACGAGCACACTCACTGGCAAACATCTTTACAATTTAAAAAAAAATTATGAGATGTTCATTTGTACATTTTATGTTCGTAGTCTGTGAGGGCATGTGTTGTGTTGTGTTTATTCACATTTCCATGGACTCTGTCATGGGTATTTATTTTGGGCACTTTTACTCTTCTGGGGGCGTGTCCGCTTACAGGGCTCGGCCTACGGACACGCCCCCTGCTGTGTTACACGGACCGTGTTAGCCTTAGGTGTGATTCAGCATGCTCTCATGAATATGCAGAGCATGCTGACATCACTCCGTTTAACTGCAGCCTCCGTGTAAGAGTTATAACTCTTACACGGAGGCTTCGTGAATCCTGCCCGATAACTTCCCATTTTGAAGAGGAGAATGTCTTACTACTGCTGCTCTCCAAGAACATTATTCAAACACCTCCTGTATATTTTATTAATATTTTTCTCCTGTAAAATTATGACTCATTTCAGATTTTTAATCAAACACTGAATGGCATTCCTCTTTACTTTAGAACACAAACCATTATAACAAGTGAATTATGAACGTAGGAAAATCAATAAGCAGCAGACAACTAAGAAACTGGACTAAGTGTTGTTCTAAACATAAATTGGACCAAGCTCTGTATAAATAAAGGAGAATTGTTGATTATACAGACAAGGAAAATGTGTTGTTCTGGGCTTAATGATCATTTTTTTTAAATAGTATATATTTGCATGCAGTATTTTGAGAGCTTCCCAACTCTAGTTTTAAGACTCAAACTGAGCATGACTGAATTATTAAAAAAATGAAAACACAGGAGAACCGCAACTGTAAATCACTGTTCTCCTTTAAAGCTGTTTTTGCTGGTTAGGAAGCTTCCTGCACCCCCTCATCCCTACAATTTGTATAGACTAAGTCCAGGGAATAAGTCGTAGACACAGTCATCTTGGATGTAATATATGTCAGGCTGCATTTTGCTTATTCAGTCTTCCTGTTTTGGGACTTACACTAATGAATCTCAGAATTAAAAATGGCTACCATTTTGTTAAAACCCACTGTTTTGTATTCTTTTTATTCAAGTGCCATTTCAATGAGCTCCATTCATCTATGTTGCAAACAATGTTTCTTGCCCTTGATTTTTTTCTGCACAGTACAATATCAAGTACTGCTTTCCACAGTAGTTTTAACATATTGTATCTTGCTTCTCTGTCATGATAAAATGCAAAGTCACAGTTCCACTCTGAAAACTAGTGACAGGATCCATAGACATGTAATCTGAGTGCATTTGTGCCGGAAATGGCAATATACAGGCTTTTACTGCATAAAAAGACCATTGTTCTTGGGAAATTTTGTGAACACTGAAGAAGGACTTATTGTCTGAAAGCTTTTTTTATTTTCATTAAACTCATTCAACATTGTGGAGTTTACTTTTTTCTCTTACTACTTGGACTGTTTTTGTTATACTCCACTTTAGCACTTAGTTCACCTTTCTTCCGCATTTCTTAATATACAGGCATGCACAGGCTACTACCGATTCATAGTTCCTAGGTTGCACTCTAATACAGTGAGTGTAAGTGCACAACAGAAGAATTATATAAATGACAGCATAATAATATGCAAATGGATTAGGGTAGTAAATCGATGTCCTGAAGATATTAAAATGTATGCAAGGTGAATATAGCCATGACTGATAGTCATTACAAGAGGAAGTTGTGTAACTGAGTATCAGAGTATGTCTTCCTATACAAGGGCAATAAATGCCAAAGATATCATTGCTGCATGCAGCAACGATGTTCAAAGTTGCAGCAACTCTCAAATAGCAATCTATACTTTAACCCTTAGCACTAGCATTTCCTGCAGGTATTCATGTAAAGCTTTATGGCACCAAAGTAAATGATATGGTCAGCAACTGCAATTTACTGATCAATAAATTATTAATCACTTTACAGTTAATTGGGATTTTGTATGAGTCTTAGCTGACATGTTTCTGCCACAGATAGGATTGATAGGAATGAGTGACTTCTTCAAACCTCTGGAGACCAAGGAATATATGTGTATATCTTTGCAGTCTAATTTTAGGGACTTTTCAAAGACCAGCTGTGGACAAAGTGGTATTTCACAGGCCTCCACCTTTAGAATATTCAAAGTTCCTTGATATAGTGCTTCTACAAGTGGAGGAACATATATAGTTTCCAAATACATCATGAGTGCCTCCTATGACCTCTTCCACCTCCCTGAGGTATGGGATGTCAGCACACTCTACACATGTAACAATAACAAAGGACCATTTAGTCGGTAATTGCAGGCACTGCAGTTAATGTTAAAGTATACAGTTACGTGTCCATTGCGTCCATATGTTGCAACTCCCCCTTGTATACGCATACTCTTGCAGGTGACTCTGGATACCCATTGGAGTCCTGGCCTATGACACCAATGTGGATTTCACAGACTGTGGCTCAATACTAGTGTAACAGTGAACATATATAAATGTGCAACACTATAGAACATGTAATCATCCTACAGGATGTTCCTATATGTTACATAGTGTATAATATGGTGGTGAGGAGACAGGCTGGGTAGCCCAAGGTTATGGGTACTGTTATGATCAGACCACACACACACACACACACACACACACACACACACACACACACACACACACACACACACACACGCTGCAGGGAAGGCACTTCAGCAACATCGTCTGATGATAGTATGGGAAGTAGAAACAGCCAGCATCTATACAATCACCCACAGACAATGATGGGTGCAGTGCATGGTAGCTCAGGTATATCAGTGACATCCAGTCCAGATATATGCATTCTGCTAAGCACACTGTGGTAATACAATCTCACATAAAGCAAACATAATGTATGCTGTGTCAGTTCCAGGCTATGCCAATCACTGCATGTTTAGGCCATATGGTGCATCAAACATACACACATTTATTAAACAGAAAGGAGGATGTACTGGGGTACACCCATCATCATATGCACAGGTGGCTAGCTACAGATCACACATATCAGTCTGAACAGACTGGATGGATATTTTACTGGACTCTGAGATGTCATGGACAATGTCTTCCTGATAATTGGAGTTCCACTATGTGATAATGGCTAGAAGTAGAGGAAGGGGACCTAAGGGAATGGGTATTCTGTACTGTGTACAATTTCTACCTGTGATTTTTTGTGGTGCCACTACATGGCCATAATTTTGTTGCACTAGGACTGGTAATTCTTCTTAAAAGGGATGGTATATGACTGCAGGATTGTAACTTAAAGGGGTTCTAGTCATTAGGTGTCCTGCTGATGAAGTCATGTTTTCCCAGCATGAGGCTGACAGGGCATGGGCCACATCTTGATGCAGGTGCAGACCTGTTCACTCCATGATGGCCTCCTTACAAGCTACCTCTGCTACATACTACCCTCCAACCTTAGACAGCACTGCAAATGAGTGCAGTGATGGAAACACTAGTAATCCTCCACATGGATGTGGACACGGCAGTAGTGTGTGCCACCAAAAACCTCATCAAACTTATCATTACTGTTTCCAGGGCCTCCCTGTCCTAAAAGGCAGCATGCCACAAGGCAACAATGTTCATGCTGAAATCAATTCAGGTTTTGCCAGGATGGTACTGTGCCACTTCTGCTGATTGATCGCATGTACTGCCCACATGTCAGGGACCACCTCTGACATCTGACATTGTTAGGCATCCCTTCAAACCACTAAAATGTTGGGTATACCCAATTCATTTGCACTGTGCACATCTGCTGTTACAGCCACAGAGAGGGTATCACTGGTGGCTGGAGCCATGGGTGAACCCACCTCTCCAGTGGGGATGCTGAGCATTCCTACTATACAGCCTCATGTTTCTGTATGGGCAAGACTACAGTTTTAGCCATTATGGAAGGTGTACCATATCCTGGTTGGAGGCAGTGCTGCTGTGTCATCAGATCATGACTTAGGTATCCAAGTATCATCATCATCATCATAATCTTCAGCCCCAGCACAAAGGTAAATATCAGCCTGTTATTGTGCCACAGGTACTGCAGGTGTCACAGCAGCATCATTCTGCTCTGTGGATATATAACAAAATACAGACCTGAATGACTAAAGGCATGTGTGCCTACACCATGCCCCATGCCCCTGTGGCTTGCATATGATGGCAACCCATGCAATATTTATCAGTCAAACTCAATATACTTTTGTTTTCATTCTGACATATTTGGATTCTGATGCACCTAAGCAATGTATAGCCAAGAGTTGCTGTAGTTAGCCAGTGGTGTTCATGGCAGTGCAACATACATAACCCTGGTGTAAAAGGTACTGACCTGGTGCATCATTCACTGAGATGTGGGAGTGCAGATGACTGCAAACTGGGAGCCATTATTGAATCCCCAAATGATGTGGATACTCTACAGGGCCTTACTACAGAGATGATGTTGGTGCCAGGAGCCATGGGCTCAGCTCAAATGCCAAGAAATGTATTGTTATCCCCTGGGGAAAAAACATGTATCCATGAATTACCATATGTGATAAGAGACTTAGGGACACAGGTGGACAGTGGTCTCACCTTCGATAACCCAGGAAATCCATCTTAATATCAGTGGCACACCTCATCATGAAGGGCTTTTCTCCAGAAAGAAGGAGGTCATTGTCCCACTGTATCATCCTCATTAGAAGACATTATTTTATACATGTACCCTGGTAATTCATGTACCTCATTCTACATCTGTAACAACTGGAAAGGCCCTGTGAAATACCTCTCACTAAGAGAAACAGGCCTAAGTACAGATGCCCCGTTGACCGCCTTAAAAAACTCCATAGCCCTGTGGCGCGATATCGCCTACCAGGACCATCCACTCCTCCAGAGAAGATCTCAGAGCCTGTGGATCCCTGCAGGGACACCAAAACCTCTACTGGCTCTGTCAGTCTGTTTTTGCCATGAGCCTCCCCCACCCCCATGGCTAACCCCTCAGTTTCTATGAAATGTACCTTTGCTTTGACACAACATAACATGTTAGTAACACACTCACTACAATGCTGTAAAGTGTGATTCCATCTCTCAGTGGTATGTATGCCTTGGAAAACTGTCTGCCATACCTGGTCATGTAAATGCTGGTCAAAACCACCTCTTTCCAACAAGTGTCTTCCATGTGTCCTAAGTGTTTGAAGGAGGACATCATTTTTAGCAGAATTGAAATTGTCCAGCTTTTGCCATCTATCTCATTCTTCAGACATGCAGACACAGGTGAACGCATAATACAGAGTTATAGACTGTATACTGTTGGAAATGGTAAAACGTCTGCCACACACAAAATGGTAACCTATGTAGACCACACTATAATCAAAGGGATGGTTTTGGGAGCTTGTCATATGACAGCTGAAGATAGATGTATAGAAATACACATACAACGGGTGTACATGCCAATAGGTATTTTTAAGTTATAGCAGACATTCCTGCTGCTTATATACAGATATACACGGAGAGCTTGTCATAATACTATGGGTTATCTTGTTGCCAGCACCCTCTACAAACAAGAGACACATGTAGAGATACTCATATTCCTTTTGCTAGTCTTCTGCATTGTGAAATGCAATGGATAGGTACACATCATTACCAAGGTAGACAAAACACAGCTCACTACACAATTTTAAAGTACTATAGGTCTCTGCAACCAGCATATATTTGCAATTAATGTTAATGTACACCTAATAATGATATCCAGATGTGCAATATTGCTTTTCTAATATGGGCTGGTTAGCCTGCAACATGGTAGTGTACCATCAAGATTATGCAAGTTTATATCTATTTCTGTAGAATGTAGACATATTAGAAAAGGATTTATGAAAGTCTATGCATGATTATAATGTGCATCAAGCTACGACATATTAGAAAAGGATTTATGAAAGTCTATGCATGATTATATTTTGCTGTGGCACATGTGGTATAAAGAATGGCTTACTCTGAGAATGTGCATCAAGCTACTGTGCGAGTAGCTTTGCTGCAGAAATTACACTGTATATGTGATTCACACACACTACCACATTGTTCATCATGAAAGTATCAGCATTTTTAGAAGACAATTGCGAAAACGGTAGTATCTGCTAGTGCACTTAAGAGAATGCCTGTACAATGCATTAAGAATAGGAAAATGATGCTTTGTCTCTTTCGCAGCCAACTGGGCAATGTCATGGTGCACTTAAAAATGTATATGCCTGGTTTGACCTGACTGCAGAGTTGCTCTCAGTCACATGTATCACCAGGACAGAAGAAAGGTGCAGATATCATTTTTGTGATCTAAGGTACATCGACTCTGATGAGCTCAGTGCATGGGAAGTGAAGGTTCAGTAGGAATGCCCTGAATAGTGTAGTATTTTTTATGTTTCTTTTCTTATATGATGTGTTCTCCTTTTATCTTGTAGGTTTAGAACTGTTGATGCACCTGACAAATAATTAGAAAGCTCATGCTACGAGTTAGGTCTGTTTCTATTTGGATCTTCAGGCTGAGGTGGTGGTTGTGGTGACATTGCATATATGTCTACTGCATTTTGTGTGGGTTTCTGCAAGGCCATGTTCTTGCACTGGGACATCCTGCACCATATTAACATCACTGTACATTATCTGGGAGTCCCCATGCAGACCTGCAACATATTCAGTTTATCTTAAAATATATACATAGGACACACACTTGTCTGCTGACTGTCACACTGCTGTATGGAAGGGCATAATAGACTGCATCTAATATTCTTCCATCTCACCCTACAAGTATCATGAATTTTTGTTGTGTCCTTTACTTTCATTATGAGCAGAATATGATGCAAATCAGGTGACCTTTTGCAGGATGTAAAAAAGGCTTGTAGTCAACCATGGTTTGGTTAGTTCTCCCCTACAAGGACTGATATTTCATTTCAGGAATGATTTTCTTATGAATATCTTCTAATTTTGTCTCCTCACTACAGGTCCAGCTGACAGATTTTCTCAACAGGAAGCTCCATCATATCTTGTCCTGATGCAGTTGTGGATGAGATTCATGAGGGTGATGAAAATAAAACTGCCTCAACAGAGGGGAGCTCTGAATCCTCATGAGCATGTGACTTACCTTTCTGTGGAAGGTCCCTGCAACAGTTGAATCAGGTGGTGGGTTCTGGAACGGAAAAAATAATGAACAGATATATGGCCTGCACTAAAAACATTCTTGAGCAAATTGCAGGTTTGATTAATTGGTCAGCCCCTACCATTAGGTCACCAGGGAGGGTGTGTGCACCACACCACTGGTCACACTGATCCATTATGTATGGATGGCTCCTTGTAATGTCCTTCTTGACTGGGAGAGGAGATGACCTGTCATGGGCTCATGCCCAACCCTTTCCTCAGCCATGTGTCCTGTTTTCCTCTTGTGTCATGCTCCATAATTAGCATGTTGTCCTGCCCTCCCCATTAACATTTGCCTGTCTTCTGTTTGTCTCTGTCCATCCACTTTCTTCCCATCCTGTTGTTTGAACTTTCACCCTGTTTATGCTGTGCTGCTCTGCATGTATCTCTCTGTCTCTGCATGCTATACTATTGTTTTTCCCTCCTCTCTCTCTCTTTCTATAAATAATTGGCCTCTAAATCTGCAAAAAGGTTGCTCTATTCGCTCCTCCTGCATTTCCCTGTATGATACCCTCTTGCTCTTTTGTTACCCACTGTTTGTTCTTCCCCTTTTCCTGTTTTCTTGCATACACTTTCCTTCCCTTTTATGCATCAAACAGGTGTCCTCATATAAGGACACCATAACAATGTAATTACAAATAATATATGTCTATTTAGTTGCATGTGGTGCTTGGTGCCATCTCATTGTGGGAAGCAGAAACACAATCTAGCTGCTTCATGTAGTCATTTATATTCATATATGCCCGACTGAGTTCACTTTTCTTTTTTCATGAGAATGCACTGTATAGTGCCTGACCACTATCTTTTTTTCTTGAACTGTTTAAATTACTCTGGATGGTTTTAATTATTTGCAAAGTTGTACTGCACATCTAGTTCCAGTTGTATATTTGTTCTGTGGGTCATCAGTGTACCCTGAAGATCAGTTAGCTGGCCAAAGTGCTGCATGTTTTCATTTGGCTAGCCACTATTTAGATTTGTTATTTACACAGTTTGTTAACTGGAGTAGAGCACTGATCCCATCGGACCAGTTTCAGTTTCAGAATGTGAACATGCATCAAGTGGAAAAAAGCAAAAAAAAAATTCAATAAAAGCACTCTAGCAACAAAAGAATTGTTAATATACAACAGCTCTATTTGGGATCCTCCATTGAGTGTCTCAGAATATTTTGTTAGGGCTATGTTCCTAGCAATGTGAATCAATAGAATAATGTCAGATGCTGGTTTCTTCAGTTTTTATAAAATGCTTTATCTTGCATCTCAGTCACAGTAATTTGCAAAATGTCAGACTCCATTCAGAAAGCTGCGTTTGGCCATTTATTATATATCAATATTTATTGTTTGCCCATTTATTATACATTATTTATTGTGCAGAGAAGCATTGCTTTTAAGTGTCAGTTGCATGGAAGGGTATCCCACAGTACTGCTCTGCTGATGATTGCAGCCTATGTCTGTTTTTGTTCAACAGTACATTACCAACAGTGTGTATTCCATCATTTCCTATATTTACCAATACTGTGTGAAACAAAGCTTTTTCACAATTATTTTAAAATGCAATATCTTGCTTAGCCCATCATAACAGACTGCAAAGCAAAATATCACAGCTCTGCTTGGAAAAAGTACCTTATTTTCAAATGTTGTTTTTCAGAATCATTTTAAAATACTGCTTGGCATCTCTCTGTCAGCATAATGTACAAAGGCATTTGTCACAGCTTTGTGTGTGGGACTTCCACAGATGATATCTCATATTAATCATTTTTATCACAGAGCATACTATGTTGTTATGAATGGGCTGCAGTTTATTTGCTAGTTGATTCTTCATATATAACCTTCGTAATTCAATCTCAGCATTTTTGTCTTTGAAAGTGACATTCAGTGTACCCCTCAAAACATCCCATGCTCGTACTTCCTGTTTCTACATTACTAAGTCCTTGCAAGTCAACAGTCAGCATTGACAACTGCTTTTAATGTCTTGCTGTTCTTCACTGTGTGCTGAACATGTTCTTGAGGAAGGGCATGCGATGATTGCAGCATGAAGCAATCACTTACTTCTGCAAGTAATTTAGCCCCTCAGGCAGCACCATTCTGTTGTAGTGGATGATTCCTGCAAGCTACCAAGTCTGTACAGGAGATTAATTTGTGTAATGCACACCACACAAAACTCCCCTCCACTCCCCCCCCCCCCCGCCCACAGTGAGGCAAACAGAACAGGCATGCTTCTTTCCTCCTTTCCTTCTCCATCTGGATCCTCAGGCACCCAGACCACCATCTGAACCAGCACCAATTGAGTCATATTCATGGCTCCATCCCTCTGTGCCACAGAAATTGTAATTAAGTCTGATTTTGTTGTAAAACAGATTGCAGTTTAAACTGTTATATAGGAGACTCAAAGCATTCAAAATATATAACTGGCATACTAAAAAGGACCTACATTGGAAACAACAACTCTTGATATAAAGATATCACAGAAAGAGATTTTTTATTATCCTTCTAGCAGTTGAAGGTACCATCTGAACATTTTTCTAGACTGCAGTAATTCATATTTAATTTATGCAGTTATGTGTTTACTTTGCCTAATGTTTATAATTGTAAAACTACAAGGACATTGAAAAGTGAGATTTATGAGCATGTATAGTTTGACAGCGGTTTACAGTCAAAAGGTCGACATTGACATGCATGACAGCCTCCTCCTCGAACATGGTAGGAGTGACAGTCGGAATGTCGACGTTCATGTGTACATCCGTTTAGAAGGACGTACACAGGGCAGGGACTCACAGCATGAATGTAAATGGGGGATTTACAAAGTATGATCGACAGAAATTGTCGACTTTGTTGTGTCGACCATACAACCTAATTAATATGCATGAGTCGACGTTAGTTGTCATGGAAATCACTGTTCGTGTAAGTGATTTTCGTGTTTTTGATGGTAAACCGTTTGACAGCAGATAGGATGAAAGCTCGGAGCTGTTAGTGAGCTGGTTCCTATGCCCATGGCAATGTCCTACCACCTTCATGTGCCTACTTTGTGACTCTGACTGAACAAATCACTTAACCAAGGCGTGCTTTCAGGTCACCCTTAAAAAGGATAGTTTATCCAGTGGGTTTACCTAGTGAATAAATAGGTTAAATACATAAAAACAATAAATACAAATAAAAATTACACATGACATAAAAGCCAAATGTAGCATTGGTGTATTATCTTGTAAGAAGATAATTCACATTCATTTATATCTCATGTAGATAGTACATTTGTAGACCCTAGTGCATTTGTGATATCATTGGTGAAGTGCAGATGCTAGTGCACTTGTGATATCACTGGTGAAGTGAGGGTAGAATAGACAGAGGAGAGTAAATGCTGAAGTCCTATCTTGGTTAAATAGTTAGATTAGCATAGGAACTGTTCTTAAGGCTATGGCAGTAACACACTGATGGTTTAATAAAATTACATTTATTATATTTATGCAGATCTGCTCAGAGTTCTTCAGACATATAAATGCAGCACACGCAAGACCTATTTTACTTGTCTGCTTGTCCAACAAACTAGTCTTATTTACATTTATTTCACATCTTATATTATCAGTCCATTTGTCTGTTGATTCACCGTTTCTTTTTCTGCTCTAACCACTCACGTGAACTACAAGCCTGCCCCCTCCTGCCACTCAGTTGACTCGTTCATTCTTGGGGGGTGACAACCCTACAGCCCACTCATTCCTTTAGCAATGGAGGGTTGAGCTGTCCATAGCAGTGCCATCATCTGTGTGGAGGACTGGGCTTTCTGCTTAAGCCCTAACCCTACATTGTATGTCCAATAACACACTCAGGGTTTGACATGCAGTGGACATCAGCAAGAGCATGTCATTTATTTCTGCCAGTGATATACCTCTAAAGACTGCCCTGCCATCCACGTAGTCAGTGGTCTTCTGTGGTCTCTAGTTCCCACTATGATTCTGCCATGCGATCATGCACTCCAAGTGTGCATTCTCACACCTTCCCCACCAAAAAGAGCTGAGCTGGTAAAGTCACTTCATTCTTCCTCCTTCTTTACTAGGCCTGCACAAGCTGCTACTCAGACTTAGCTTGCCTGGGCTGTAGTCACGGCTGTATCAGTCTATGGTGACTGAGTGTTTGTTTTTGTTATAACTGTCTATATACATCCATTGGTCTAGAATATGAAACCTTCATTTCACATCACACCTTCTGTTGTCAAACATAGAAACAGAAAATGTAGTCATCATTACTGTTTATTTGCTGAAATCTTTAAACAACCCTTTCTTGAACACCGCTGATAAACTTTGGACATTAGGATTCATCCAAATAACTCCTTCCATAGACTACGCTAAGTTACATTTTGATTTGGATAATTTGAGTAAATTAAAATTATTAATAAGACTGCAACAGTAAAATGAACTTGCAATGTAAGACATATTTATAGCTCATCAGAATCACTAGTGGTGTGTGTACTCAAAAGCACCTGTCACTGGGAACTCTAGACCTGGTTTATCTGAATGGGAGGAAGTTAATGCACATGTTCATTACGTAGAGAATATTACTTTGATACAGAAACATTCTGAGACAGATTAGACAAATTACTGACGTGAGTGCTGCTGACCACACAAAAATGCTTTGGTCTTTTCTTTTTCTTTTTTTTTTTGCAGAAATGGAAGAGTGAAGAAGGTTTCTCTGTTATTCTAACGTAATGCCTAGCACTTCATAGCCACAAAGAACCATAAACGTCTCTAACATAAAAAGAACTTTTTAACATGTATTTTGAATTGGGGCTACTTTTTTAATCAGAAAACATAGCCCACAAATGGTGATGCTAATGCACTGTGTACAGACAGTTTTACTTTATCGGAATTTGTGTTTCATCACAGTGTTACTTCTAACTCTGTCCTATTTTGACGAAGAAGTAGTTTTTGTTATAGAAGGAAGAACATTTCATAACATAACCAGAATGTTTAAGATTATATGGATGTCTGTTTGATGAGTAGAGATTTTTAATTACTTTCCCTGGATGCAGAAAAAGCATACAACAGGGTTGAATGGAAATATTTATTCTTGGTTATTCATATGATGGGGGTTCCCTGCTAACTATATAAGTCTCTTGAGAGCTATTTTTAGGTTTTTAGATTAGTACTAGGCTAACTGCCCTTGTGGGCCATTTTAAGCTTAGCCAATTACCCCTAGTAAAAATCTAACCCTGCATTTTGTGTTTGTAAGGTAAATACTTAACCATTATGCTAACCTCCTTCCCTTTAACATATGTAAATAGTACTGATTCATAGCTGATTACTAGGCTGATGAACCTGCTTCCCAAAGTGAGAATCAAACCCTGAAACGTGTGTCTATAAGGTAAACATCTTAAACATTATGCCAATTTGATGATCCTGCATTTTTTTTTCATTTTACTCTTTTCTTTAGATTCATGATTTCATAAGTTCATAGCTAGTTATTGGCTAGCCTTATTAACAGGCCATTGTAAGCTAAACCAATTTCCTTCCCAAAGGAGAAAATCAAGCACTATACCTGTGTTTGTGAGTAAAGCAAGCCCCAATCTTTCTTTTTTAATACAGATTCCAAAGCACAAGTTAAAATAAATGCAACTATCAAGGAGTTTTAACTTAACTAAGGGATCCAGACAAGGCTCCCCTCTTTGCATTTTATCTGGAATCTTATCTAGAATCTTTGGCAGATGCAATTTGTCAATTGGAAATGACAGATTATGAATGGGGATGGATTGGAGTTAAAAGCACCCCTCTATGTGAATTATATAATTATTATCATAGGCAAACCAGGATGGCATCTTTAGTGACTGTTCTGATTGATAGACACATCCTTTTCTGGGTATAAAGTAAATCCAGATAAAAGTAAAATGGTAAGCATTAATTTAATGTTTAAAATTAGAGAGGAATTAGAACAAAATTCCTGGGTTGTGGGAAGAAGATGCAGTTAAAATTATATGGTGAAGGAGAAGATAAACAGGGACTTGCAGAAAATGAAATATGTTTTAAACTAGATGCTAATGCTCAAATTTTGCAGTGGCATCTTCTACCATATTTTTTATATCTGGGACAATCATTTGGGTAGGTGTTGGAAAAAGGCATGTTTAGTAGGCTGAGGGAATGGATGAATGATTTTCTGTGAGTGAGAGCACACTCTATGGTCAAATGAGACTAACTTTGCCACAAAATTAGGAGGATTAGACTAGCCTGATTTGTTGACATATTGGATATAGTTGTTCCTCTAGGAGAAGTGTTCAACAGCCGAATACTTACTAAAATGGAAGTGTGACATCACTATGGGCTAGTAATCAAGGAGTCTGAATCCTCACCTCTGACACTGGAGAGGGATGCTCACTTGGAATAAAAATAGATAAACACAGTATTTCCAGATGTAGCTGTCTGCATCAAGCACAGTTTCCATTAAGAGTATACAGGGAACACACTCAGTTTGGGGTCTGGGTTTCTCTCTCTCTCTCTCTCTCTCTCTCTCTTTCTCTCTCCAGGACCCAATAAGGCTCCACATTGACACAGCTGTAGAGTTGAGTCCTCAGCTGAGTGTTTAAGCTAAGTCCTCCAGCATGCTCTCTGTGAAACCAGTGCTTTGTGTCCCTGATCCAAGCAGCTGGCACACACACTCTCTGAGATTTGATTTTCACACACACACACACACACACACACACACACACACACACACACACACACACACACACACACCTGGGAAAGGCTGGCACAGATTTACTAGCTATGCCCCCTTCTGCCCAGACTATAAGGTAGTTACTGCCACTAGACACTCCAAAGCCAGTTACTCTAAGACTTTTGCAAGGGTACCCAATTATACTGAATGAAATTAATATTAATACCGATCACATTGTTTGATCAATGCAGTAAGGCTTACAGGAGTGGCCACAGAGTCACCAAATAGATATAAGTACTTTCAAATGTTAAAATATTCTCTAAAGGACCAGCCACAATGAAAAGCTTAACTATATTTAATAATAAATAATAAAAGAACATGAAAATACTAAATATGTGTTCACAATAAATGCCAGAGTTTCAATTACAGGAAATATTGAAATAACACAGATTAATAGATTCACACAGATATAGAAAAACAGCACTTAACTAATATGACTATATTTTCCTGACTGATCTAAAAAATTACTGTTTCCTGGTCACTTACTAGAGCAAGGCGAGATGAAATAGGTGAGGGGTCCTTCTATGTCAGGTTTCAAAAACAGAGTGCTTTGAGACTTCAGTCTCATCTAGTATTAAAATATTTTTGTGATGGATTACAGAATGACATCACATACATCTGATAATCTGACTTCTGGTTCCCGCACTACCCCCATTCCTAGCAACTGACCCAGAATCTCGTACATATGTGTTACCACTCACACAGACAGAGCTTTGCCAAGACTTGCTGCAGCTTTTGGAAGGTAGAAAACCTGGGAAATTTTGGCAACAACAATAGTCCACCAGGGGGTGGTGTTGTTCCTTCACCTGTTCCAGGTGATGGTACAAATCAACGCTCAGAGGAGATACAAAGTGTTTCCCCTTTAGTAGGTGAAGTTGCTTTGGCAAAGGAGCAGGGAGCTCCCAGGAAGATTATAACCATGAATGCACAAGTGCACAGGTCAGGGTGGTAGAGAAATCTACCTCTGGCAGCAGCAATGATATTGATGGTAATTTTTTCAGCTTAAACGAGCAATACAACCTCAATTTTCCACTTCCAGTGAAGGAGCAAACTTTACAATGGCTCACGGAACACCAACGAGGGCGGAGTCGGTGCCGCAACAAACGAAAGATGGAAGGAACTGTGAGTACGCAGAATACAATAAAAAAGGCATTTTTGAACGCCAAGAAGGACTAGTGTTGAACTTATCCAGTATGACTTTGACACCTTATGAACTGAGTGTTTTAGGTAGAGGGTTATCATTTATACCCTCTACTTGTTCTAATTTCACAGATGTCATTTTTGATGTTAAATTATTTGCCAGGAATTTAGGGTTGAAAGTAATGTTTAACAATTCTGAAAGTGTAATGAGTGGAGAGACTAATATTTTTTTCTAAATCCAGCTTGTTTTTACCCAAGATTAACCCTCTTATTGCTGCGTTTGAAAAGTTAGTCATACAAGATGTATATGATTTAAGTGAGGCTAATGCTAATAATCATGCTTGCTATAGGAGGAAGCAGAATCTCTCCAAAGATGAGTTTAATGTGCTGAAGGGGTTGGAGAATAATACTGACATAGTTATTAGGCCCTCGGACAAATAGTGGTATTAGATAAGACTTGGTATGTGTCTAAAATGCAGGTAATGTTAAATGATGAGTTATTTTATGAGAAATTAACTTGCATTCAGGTTAATACAATTATACATGATGTGCAGATTTTACTTAAATGTATGTTTGATATGAATCTTTTTGACAGTCATCTTTTGGAATATTTTTATATAAATAAACCTACTGTTCCTGTTATACAAGATCTCCCGAAGGTACACAAAGATGGGTCTGATCCACCGCTTAGACCTATTGTTTCTGGTAGAAATTGGTGCACTGAGACCATTTCTATATATATAGAAAAACATTTGAGACCGGGTATTAATAAATTAACACATGTATTACAGGACACCGAGCATTTTCTTAGAGACTTGCATGAATATGTCTCCAATAGTTTGAATGATGATGTGTTTTTTGTTACTATGGATGTGGTGTCTTTATTTACTGTTATACCCAATCTGGATGGCCTTAATAAGGTGACTCAATTTTTGTAGTGGTTTACAGATTATACCCACAATAAGGTTCAATTGTTGGTGAACAAATATACAAGCAATGCAATGGCGTGGCTATGGGCACTTCTTGTGCCAACAGCTATGCCATTGCTGTTATGGTTGTATGGGAGTATGACCATATTTTTAATGCGCCATTTAGTGAACATATTTTGTTTTTTCGTAGATTTGTGGACGACCTATTTATTTTGTGGAGGGGTGACCTTGATACATTTGCTGCCTTTATGGAATATGTGAACAATAGTACCTGTTATCTGAAGTTTACATCTCATTCTTCAGAATTAATGGTGGATTTATTGGATGTTTCTGTTATTAAGGATAAAACTGGTGTTATTTACACTAAACTGCATAGGAAAGACTGTCATGTGAATCATTTATTACATAGGGACAGTCTTCATCCTCCCTATGTATTTAGAAGTGTGGCCTCTAACCAGTTTTATAGAGCCTCAAGATTAAATGCTAGGGACAGTGATTTCACAGGTGAAGTTAATAATGTGAAGATGAACTTGAAGGAGAGAGGTTATGAGGAATATCTTATTCAAAACAATGCAGTTAAGATTTTTGATAAAAGGATGAATGAAGCCAGACCATATTTTTCTACAGGTGATAGAGAGTTTGTTAGGAGGCGGGAAAGCAAATATAACACAGGTTTGAGGTTTAAAGTTACTTATACTAGTGATGTAGATAGTTATAAGGATATCATTAAAAAACACTGGGGTGTTCTTAGAACTGATAATGATATCTCTAGGCGCATACCTGAAGTGCCGTGTTTTTTATATAAAAACAGTAGGTCACTGAGAAGTAGGTTGTGTTACCCTAAGGATGTAAGTAGGAATTCTCATATAGTTGGAACTAAACCATGTGGTCATTGCAACTGGTGTGCATATATTGACAGCAGTTGCAAATTTGGACATCCCGACCAAGGTAGATGTTATAATTTCACAATAGCAGCTACATGTGATACCTTACATATTGTTTATTTAGCTTACTGCATTGTATGTAAAAAGTTTTACATAGGTAAGACTGACCATCCCTTTAGAGGGCACATAAAAGAACACATCTACCATATTAATAAAGGTAATGTGGTTAGTGCATTGGTGAAGCATGATTTGAGTACTGACTCCAGTCATGGTTTTAAATTTTTAGTAATTGCTAGGGTTTATGAGAATGTGAGGCAAGGTGACATACTTGCTAAGACCGAGGATTTAGAATCCTCATGGATAGTGAGGTTCAGGGCTGATGTAGGACATGGGCTTAATGAATCAGTTCCATTAGTACCCAAATTAAAGAAGAGACCCCCTAAGAAGGTAGTTAGCATTAAGGCATAGTTTTAGCATGCATCATTTATGTTTGTTGTTTTTATATTAAACTTATATGCCTTTTATATGTTTTGTGTTTTTAAATTTGTGGCTTTAAATTTGAATTTGTATCATGTGACTTCTGATGTATAAATAGGGGTTATGTATGTTAGTGCTTTTGTAATACACCTGATGATGCCTGTTTGGTGAAAGTGCTTGTGTTTTGTTGCACTGCAGTAAAAGATTTGAACTGGATATATCAGCTGTTTCTGTGTCTTCCTATTCATTTGCTGCTGGAATTTTTGCTTTGGACACAGTAAGTGAGCATTTTATAGTGGTAGTAGTTTTTGTTATATTTCAAAGTTAGATGGATTGAGATTAACCTCTTCTGTTCCAGTATCATATGTTAAAAATATACATTTAACCAGTTGCAATACAGTCAGGACCCACTGTCGGTACATTTTTAACACAAGCAACTTTACAAATACATTTTTAACATAAGCATCTGTACAAAACCATTTGATATACAAATGACATATAATTCTTTACAAAATTCCAGCTAGCTGTGCTGGTATATGTTACGCATCCCCTGCCCTACTTCTCCTGACATAGCTGGCAATATCTCACATCATCACGGAAAGAAAATTTTATTAGAAAAGAATGATTGGTTGGGAAGAGAGAATCTTGTTGAAGTGATCTATGGAAATAAGGCACAGTCAATGGGTGATCCCATGTTAGATAAAATATGGGTGGAGATTAAGTGAATTATGGCAAAAAAAAGGAGCTGAGGAACTAGAGGCACAATATACTGCCAATAGGAGGCAAATTAGGGAAGGATGAACACAACTTGGTTGCAGGCAGATGGCACAAGATTGCCAAAGAACTGAGATGTTGGGAAAAAATGGGTCTGGATGTGAAACAGTGCCCTGGAAAGTTTAACATACCTGAGATGGCTGGGAAAGATTATTATGCATTAAGTTCAAAAGCTAGGAAGATTCTTTTTTTACAAACGGGAACAAGAAAATTGGCCATTTTTAATAAAGTGGGTGATAGACAGGATCTATGAGGGCACTGTAGACTGAATAAGAATTTCAAAACTGTGTAAAAGTCTGATAGGTGAACAGGAGTACGAGGTATAGAGAATGAGGAATGAATGGGTGAGACTGTTAGGGAGGGACTCCGATTCAGGTCAAGACAGATGGAAAATTATTTGCCTCATTCCCATCAGGGCAATCTGGAGCAAGACATTCAGCTTTTTTGCATGGAAGTGCCTACACATGTATATACTCATTCCAGAAAGGTTGGGTAAAATGTTTCCAGGGATTGCAGACAATTGTTCAAGATGTGATATTGGGGAGAAGGTAGAATGGAAACATATTTTCTGGGGATAGATTAGTAAGATTCAGAATGGATCTTGAAAGGCTGTTGGGACAAGCAGACATAAGTTTGGGAAGGTTAATACAGAAAATGTTTATGTTAGGACTTAAATGAGGGTCAAAGATAAACACTGCAAAAAATTAATTAGCTTGGATAATACTGTTGATGGCTAAAAAGGCAATCACCAGAAGATGGAAAAGCAAGGACTGCAGTACAGTTGAGGATGTTCAGATAATGGTAAAAGTAATCAGGGAAGAGGAAGGGATTTTCAGCCTCCAGCACACATGGATCTAAACAAACATTCCACTTGGATGAAATATATGGAAAGAAATGAAAGGGGTTGACATAGGGGACAGAAGTCTTAGTTTCCGTGCTCCTATGGTATACTTGAGTCATGGTAATGGACAAGTTGATAAGACAGCACCAGCTGTAAATAGTGTAAATATCATTCAGATTTATTTGTTTTTTTTTCTTAGCATTGTTTTTGGTGTGTTGGTTCACCAATTTATATCTTGTAGTAGGATTCATTAATGTACAAATAGAGTTAATCAGTATAAAAAAGGAGATGCTTGTTGATGCTGTGTCAGAACAGAAAAGTACACAAATCATTAGGATCATATGTGAACTAGTATGGACAGTAGTTATGGAATATTTTTATATAAGTCTAATCAACAATGTAATTGAGGTGCACCATGCATCTGGTCTGCATGTATTGTCTGTCAGTATATTGTGCTGAACTATATAAAAAAAGTAATTTTAATTGAACACCTCAGATCCTTTCCTGACAGATGTCATAAAGCTTTCAATAAATGATTAATCAAATGTGGAAAGAAGAGGGTCCTCAACTGTTGCCCATCTTTATTCAAAAATGTGCAAATGCCCAGGAGACATAAGAGGAAGAGTTTTACAAGTAAGGCCATCACAGTTACTCAGATGATACAACAGGCCTCAGAGTTGAAGAAGTTAGGGAAATGATATAACTACTTAAAGAAAAGGAGTGGAAGGCACTAGAATACGAAACAAATTTGCTGACTTGGGGAATACAGCTTTCCTTTGATAAGATGGCTGTATAACGGATAAGCTTCATGCTACTTAACCTAGTCAATTAATGTCTTCCTTAGAGCGCCAGTTCTGATATTTTTCACTACAGATTCAGTAATGCAGTCATTTGTTACTATTCCTTCTAAGCAATTTTTTAAAGATGCAATTAGGTTCATAGGTTCATACTAGGCTATCTCTGCCGGGCATTTATATAGCCTAGCCCCTAGTTTTGTAGCTTACGCCACCCTTTAGTTGGAGAGATATTGCTTTTTGCTGTTGCTCTGTTTCGCAGTGACACTGAGGTAACCCCCAGGTGTCTGTGATCTCCCATCCATTGGTCAAGTCCAAGATTCCTCTTGAAAGGGGCTGCCTCTCTGCCTCACATAAACCGATTTTTTTTTTGTTCACACATAGACTTTGGGGTGTTGAATCTATCCCTCACTCCCGCCCTGATAACCGTGGAAGTTTGCACGGTCTCCCGCCTCCTCTCCTGTTGAGGTGGTGAGATGAGATGATGAAGCATCATCATCAGATCTGGAGACATGGGCTTGACATGTTCATCAAATTCAGGCATAGGTCACCCTTGAATAAAGCATGCATAACTGAGTAAGAGTTCGGACTGTGGTCAGTCCAGAAGACAGCATTTATTTTTTTTGACCTTTTTTTTTGGCCTTTGGGTTGGAACTAAGTGTGCAGCTGCCAGAAGTTGCTGTAAGATACATTTCCAGTGGGGGATTAGGGCATTGTATTGATCGATGGTGAGATGAGTGATGATAGAGATGAACTTCCTCATGAGAAGGTGGGCCCTGTCATGATAAGGTGGGCAATGTAGAAGGTCTTCCTAACTACTTTAGCAATATTGAAACTGTGAATGAAAGGTGTCTGTCAACCTGTTCTTCTGTCAGGTTAAATTTCTTCAATGTTCAGGGATTGCCACTATATTTTTCCTAGGGGGTAACCTATATTTCATTGGATATGACTTTGCATTTCTTGGCATTTAATTTTTTTTATCCGGCTCTTGAGACCCAGTTATCCTTCTGCGAGACCCTTCTGAAGGAGCCAAGTTACTTGCCTGACTTTGTGGATGTCATCATGATAGAGGTCCCAAACATTATTTGTGAAACAGCTCAGCCTCAATAAACATCTCTAGAAAAGAAAACTGATACTTTGACAGATTTTATATCCAAAGTCAATGTAGTCAGCATAGGAATGAAAGCTCCATGGCAAGTAATCTGCCTAAAACAGAAAAAACAGAAAATAAGGCAGTAAAATACTTTTTTGGAATCCTCAGTATTGCTTCAGGATGCACAGCCCATCCTTTGCACACATCAGCTATCTACAAACTATTGTTTCAGGGAATTGAAGAGTTGGAAAATAGAGACAAAATAATCTCCAATTTGTTAACATAAGAGAAAGCACTGAAGGGCAAAATATAACAAAAATATTTATCATGAAGCACCTTGCTGCATATTAACTTTAATCAGTTACATACATGCCTTCTCTGTGACTGACAGTCTCTGTGAAATAGTCTCTACACTCTAAGAACCTCTTAATAAGTGTGCCACTGTCCTCTTTAGCTTGACCAGCAGACTGTACTGCAAATGCCAGTTATTTAGTGTCAGGAAATGACAGATAACCTGTTTTGCTTGCATTTCATTGTTAATTGCTTTGTTCTGGCTATAAACTGATTGCTCTTGTTATAAATTGACCTGAGGGTGGGATTGTCACTACAGTAGAATGTACTGCTAAATATCCCCTCAGTGTTATCTCCCCTTACACTCAGTCACTATATTCTTTCATAGAGCAGGTATGTGCCATATGTTATTACATTTCTATTTGTTCTAAGACTGTGTAAAACAGTGAAAAGACTTTGTTAGTGTGTTATATTTGTAACACTTTTATTCAGATTGGATAAGCTTTATGTATGCTGAGCATGTTTCCCTTTAACACATGCGTATGTAATGTAAATTGTTTTTCTGATATAGATACGCACACACACACACACACACACACACACACACACACACACACACACACACACACACACACACACACACACACACACACACACACACACACACACATATATATAGGTATAGATATAGACATATTATACTGTACTGGTTAATCCCTTGAATGTTTTCTAAGTGATGGGGTTATACTGTGCCTAACAGTGTAGTGCCATGTTCTGATAATTTGCGCGATACAGCTGTATATTTACACTGCATTACTGTGGCTCTCTGTCATTATACTTTCTGATAAAGCTACTTTGAGCTTACATTCATACACTTTTTTACCATCACTCTACTCTTATATTTCCCCTGTATTCTCTTGCTCTAACTTACTGTGGTCCTTCCTCCATCTATTTTTCTATAATAAGTATGAACTTTATTGCCTCAATATAATTTCACAGATTAGTAGAGTTTTGTTTTCTTTCTTTCATTTCAGAGCATGTGGTCACTACATCTGACCTCAATATTGCAGGAACTCATCACAAGGCTCTACACATACAAGTTTACTGAGAATTTTGTCATTGTTTAATGTAAGCATATTTATCATGAAGAACCTTGCTTCATATTAACTTTAATCTGTTACATACATACCTGCTGTGATTGAAAGTCTCTGTGAAATAGTCCATGCACTCTAAGGGCCTTTTACTAAGTTGACCACTGTCCTTTTAGCTTGACCAGTAAACAGTACTGCATAGGTCAGTTATTTAAGTCTCAGGAAATGACAATAAGTTTGGCTTGCATATCTTTGTTAATTGATTTCTTCTGGCTATAAACCGATTGCTCTTTTTTTTCCAATAGTAAGTAAGTGTCTTTCGGCTTTTCCCAGTTAGAGGTCACCACAGTGGAACTCCGGTCTGCTAATGATTGGCAGTTGATTTTTTATGTGCCAGGCCTGATGCACAACCTTCAACGAAGGTATGCCCATTCACCACACTCCCATGCAGAAGACGGCTCTAGCTGATCGAACCCCGACAGTGTCTTACTGGGTGCTCTTTTTTTTCCCAATAAACATCTTTATTAAATTATTATAGGCAATCTTACATTCATATAAATGAAAAACATATAACATTGACACCACTTTAGTTGCAAACATTATACATCACAGAGTCCATTGAAACAACTGTAGTTGCAAATGTTATGCATCACTTATAATCAATCCAGTCATTGTCAGTTAAGCATTATATGGTTCATTCAAATCCTGCCTCTTAAACCTCATTCCCTCTCTGCATACATTGTTCCCACAATTCCCATGTTTTCCTATGTAGCTTGTTCCATCCCTTTTCTAAAGATCCCAATTCCAGTTGTTTTATCTCTGTTACTACTTCTAATAAAGTTGGTCTAGACTTTGATTTCCATTTTCTAGTAATTGCTTTTTTGGCAGCCACCATAATTAGACTCAGCAAGGCTTTACTATGTTTAGGCAATTCCAATACTGTATCATAGCTCAAAAAAACATCTTCCCAGTCAATCCAATCTGCTCACTCAGCATTTCTGACAGAGCGGTTCACAGGGAATCCCTAAAGTCTGCCAGCTCATTACACTCCCCAAAAATATGTTCCCAGCCATATCTTTCTTGCCCATCACACCTCCAACATTTGCTGTCCACCTAACGAAAAATTCTTTGGAGACTAGTTGGGGTATAAAATACCTATCTAAACACTTCCAGGCAAAGATCGTAAATCTTCTAGACTTCGTTGCATATTTAATATGCATATATCTCCCCATTGTCTCTTTGTGAATTGCTTATCCAGTCTCTTTTCCCAATCTTTTCTAAGCTCCTCTGATCGATTCTTATGATTATCATGCAGTATTTTATATGGTCGACTAATTATTTTTTTCTTAATGGCAGCTTCTGTTCTAGATTCTATTAAAAACTCTACCAGTGTGGGTCTTTCATTTAGGACCCCCACTGCTTTCTATTTTCCTATACTCTGATATCAATCCTTGATAGGTAAGGCAATCTCTAACCTACAGGGCAAATAAATTCTTGGCCTCTTCCCATTCTGTTACCTTTCCCTTTCTAGTTATTTGCTCTCAGTACCTTGGTTCCTTTGCCAGTTTTCTCCAATAAATTTTATCCCCTCTTGCATATTATCTGTATCCCTAACCACAGTCATCCCTATTGGCAGAATCTCTTTTCCCCTATTCTCATGCGGGTTTAGTTCTTAGAATACTCCCTGCTATTTTATGAATATAATACTCTGTATGATTTTTGTTGTTGAGTCTGCATCCAAAATCCCAATCTCTCCTTATTTCATGAGCTTCCCTCTTGTATCATCATCATTTCTTTTCACTTTGAATTATAGTTTTCTGCTTCTGCTATGTATAAGAGCCTTAACTGTGTTGCTCTAAAATACCCCCTCAAATTGAGTAATCCTAGTCTGCCTTGTTCTATTGGAATAATTGGCTTATCCCACTTGACACTTGGTGTCTTTTCTTCCCTGATAAAAACCTTCAGCTCTTTTTAATTTCTATTCACATCTTCTCTGGCTGATAAAAATAGGCATGGCCTGTATATAAGACTAAAGGGACTAAAAACATTTTAATGCTTGCATCTTAGCATCCATAAACATATAACAAAGCTTCCAGTTTCTCAGTTTTTGTATTATCTTTTGTTTAGTCTCTTCCCACATATCCTTAGCTGCCACAACAGAGTCATGTCTAATTCATACTCCTAAATACTTCATTTTATCATATGGATATTGTTGGACTAATTCACGTGTGGCTACATTATTTACTGCTATTGCCTTTGTTGTAGCTTCATTAATTTTGTAACCCGGGCTGATTCAAAACTGTATTAAAGTGTTCCACAATACTGTAACATCCCTTTCTGGTTTTGTCATGTATAAAATAATATCATCTTCACATAGAGCCAGCTTTTCCTGACTACCATACCAATTATATCCTTGAATTTCTGAGTCCTTTATTTTCTTTGCCAGTGGTTCTAAATATAATGCAAACAACAAAGGGGAAAGTGGAC
Source organism: Protopterus annectens (assembly GCF_019279795.1). Taxonomy (NCBI): domain Eukaryota; kingdom Metazoa; phylum Chordata; order Ceratodontiformes; family Protopteridae; genus Protopterus; species Protopterus annectens. The sequence continues at coordinate 50,116,603 of NC_056751.1, read as the reverse complement.
AACTATGCCTGGTTTGTCTACTCAAGCAAAAGTTATCAGAGAGGACCACACCCACATAAATTTTAACCTCTGATCCCTCATATATACTCCTAATCCAACTTGTAATTGTATCAGGGAAAGCAAATGCTTCTTTTGCCCTGCTCATAAAGTCCCAGCTTTACTCTGTCAAATGCTTTCTCTGCATCAACACCCACCAAGAAAAGTGGTATTTTCTTACATTCTGCTTCCCTATGGATCAGTGTTCTGTTAATATTGTCAAATGTTTACCTGCTCTCCACAAAACCACACCGATCCACATCTATCAATTTTGGTATCACTTTTGCCATTCTTTTAGCCATTGTAGACATAAACACTTTATAATCATGGTTTAGTATTGAAATGGGCCTGTATGAAGCTGTATCTGATGGGACTTTACCCTCTTTAAGTATTACTGTTACCACTGCCTTCTTCAAGGATGCTGGTGCTTCTCCTCCTCTTAAAATACTGTTAAAACCTTCCAGAGCTTCATCAGTTTTCCCTCCTAGCTTCCAAACTTCTACAGGAATACCATCTATTCCTGGGGACTTTCCTGTAGATTAATTATACACTGACATTTTTATCTCATCTCGTCCTATCTCAACTGTTAGTAAATGAGCTTCAACTACCTCTAACCTTGGCATATTTAATTCTCCCATAAACATTTCCATTTGTACCTTTTCTTGATTTCCATATTTCTCTGCTTTCTACAAACTTTCATAACATTTCCAAATTATTTCTAATACTTCTACAGGATCTCTTATCTTCCTTGTTATAGACTCCCTAAACTTGGTGACTGCCCTTTCCACTTTCTGTTACCTGAGCTGTTGTGCTACAAGCTTTTGTGCTCCAGAATGATCAAAAAACAGTTGCTTAACAGCAGCCTTTCTAAACTCATGCATATTATCAAAGTAATCCCTTATTTTCTGATTAGCATTCTGTAGTTGCTCCTTTTCTTGTTTTGAGAGATTCCGCCTATTTTAATACTTTAACATTTGTCAGTCCCTTTAAATAATTCTTGTTACTTCTTAACTATATCTCCCTTTCCTTTATTTCCTCCCTAGTTTTAAACTCCACTTTAAATTTATCCCACTCCCTAGATATATTTTCAGAAGAAAATTATATCTTCTCTAGTAGATCCTGAATTAATTCCAAAACCCATTCCTTAAATTCCTCTCTTTTCGACCGATAGGTGGGAAAGCGCCAGTGTCTCATTTTTATTTCATTACCTTGCATTTTTATTTTAGTTATTATTGGCACACAATCTGAAATAGTTATTTGGGTGCATTTCAAATCCTTCAATTAAATGCACATGTTCTTGTGAGATATAAAATCTATCTAGCTTAGCCCAATTTATGTACCTTGGTGAATGATATGTAAATTCACTCCTAACTCCTGTTGCTGAATTCAGTCTTTCATGCCAAACATTTTCACAAATTTCTTCAAAAATCTACACTCCTTTGTTATAGTTTCCCCTCTAGGCCCACCCCAGACACATCTTCACTGTTGCAAACCACATTCCATTTTCCACCTATAAGTAATATTAATTGCTTAAGCTCCATCATAGCAGTTTTAGATGGAATGGAAATGCATGCCAGGGAAAACTGATTGCTCTTGATTATAAATTGACCTGAGGGTAGGACGTTTGTTCCACTCAGCCTCACTACACTCAGCTTTCTTCACTTCCCTACCCTACCTCCAATTCTCACCCACCGCCTTTTACTCTAATATTACACTTCCTACATACTCATTTCACTTGTGACTCTTATTCCAAAACCCTCCCCAAATGGCCTTGTTACTTCTATACATATACTTATGTTTCTTGTTTCCTATTTCCCTATCTCTATTTAATTTTTAACCCCATTCCCAACTGCTTTGCACTATATCCATTTATAATCACAACTCTCCTTAATAGCATCTATCTATTCCACATTGTATCTTTTTCTTTTTTCAAAAAAAACCCTAATTTCTTCTTATTTTGACAACATCATTATATTCTAGCCTTTAATACTTCTATTTTCCTTACATGCAAAGAAGATACCAGGACAACCTACATCTCTTCTTTTATACAAACCACTTCTCTCCTTACCTGTCATCTTCCAGCTTTCAGAATCCACCATCACTGATTCTCCTATTGTCCTGCAGCCTCTTGTTCCCTTCTTCATTGCTACTTCTCCACTACCGGACATCTATAAAATACAGATTCCTGTACTTAATTGTGCTACTCTTCAGCTTATCCTCTATTCTCCTCCTACTGTGCCTCTTTCATCCTACCATGACTCAACAATATCAATTCACATCAAACAATTTAATCAGATGAATGTGCTCCAATAACTAATATCACAAATCAACAGCAAAAAGGAGCACCAACCGCCACTCAATAAAACATATAAACTTTAATGTAGAGACCAATGCCCTATATAAGCATATTATACTGAATGAGGGACATATGTTTAAATTTAGAGTTATACAAAGAGTTTACAAGAATGAATGTGGAGGTGATATAGTTACACTAACGGAATATACTGAATATAAATGGATAAAATATTTTAGGGCTGACTATGAACCAGGTCTTAATGCTATGAATAGTGTTAATCCAATTTTGAAGATGACAGAACTGTCTTTTTAAGTAGAGATATCACCAGGTTATTTGACTTTAAATGGATTGGATTACATTATTATTTAATTGATTGATTGTTTTTGTGATATAAAAAAAACAGACCACAATAAATAATTTCAAAACTTTTCCTACCTTTAATGTGACCTATAACCTGTACAATTCAATTGAAAAACAAACAAATCTGTTAGGGGAAAAATATAAAAAATAAAAAACAATACACCAGTTGCATATGTGTGCACACCCTTAAACTAATTCTTTGTTGTGTGTGCACACCCTTAAACTAATACTTTATTGAAGCACCTTTTGATTTAATTATAACATTCAGTCTTCTTGGGTAGGAGTCTATCAGCATGGCACATCTCGACTTGGCAAAATTAAGAAGTGAATCCATATATATGTGTGTGTGTGTGTGTGTGTGTGTGTGTGTGTGTGTGTGTATATATATATATATATATATATATATATATATATATATATATGGGTCTACTTCACATGACTGAAATTTCATTTGACTGACTTTCATTTAACAGAGACCATAGTTTTAGTTTTTTTATTTTTTCATCATTTTATTCATAGTTTTAGTTTTTTTAATTTTTTTCACTCTAGTACCGTTTTCAGACATTTTTGCTGGGATTTATTATTCTCTTCTTGTACTTGTCGGTTTGTTTCTGCATTTATATATATATATATATATATATATATGTATATATATATATATATATATATATATATATATATATATATACATATATATATATATATATATATATATGTGTGTGTGTGTGGTGTGTGTGTGTGTGTGCATGTGGTGGTTTAATTTTATGTATTTTATTGCACTGGGAAGAGTGAGTCTGCTTGAAAGCTTTGCATATTAATGTTTATATGTTTTATTGAGTGGTGGTTGTTGCTCTTGTTTTGCTGTTGATTCATAACTCAGTAATATATCACAATATCTCACTAACTTTGTCCCAACCACCTATCCATAGCTCCTCTTTACAATCTCTACACATTGCACCAAACCTATTAATATTGACCCTCACCTTTATTGTAAATAATGGCTGATTAATTGCACTTCAACTCAAGCCAAAAGAAAATTAAGTGCAATAATCCTCTCCAAAAAGCAAGTATGCATAATTCCCCAATTTACTAAAATCCTTCTAGGAGGAGATATACACCCTATTCCTGGCCTATCACAATGAAGACAAAAATAATTCTTTCCAACACAATTCTGTAACCCAACAACAGCCATTCGCCAACCGTGGTGATCTAATTTTTGCTGCAATAAATGTTAGAATCATAAGAAATAAAACTGCTGAACTACATGCCTGGATTACCCAACATATCCCTAATATTCTCACTGCAACTGAAATTTGGCTTGAACCCAGCATAACCGACTTCAAAGTTATACCTCCTGGCTATAATATCATCCGGAGTGACTATATAAAGAGGAAAGGTGGCGGTATTGCTTTAATATTTCCCAATACCTACTACATTTCCCCTTACAGCATACCAACACTAAAATTAATTTCACCAGAGCTTCTTATTGCTTTCCTTAAAATAATTAGAAACAAATATGTATTACTGTTCTTTAGTTCCTTCTGGTAACAATACATCTACACTGGAGGATATCCTACATTGGATTTCCATAACATTTCCACTAGAAAAAATATTACTAGACGATATGAATGCCAGTTGGTTGGACATATATTTGAACTCCCCTACATCTATCATGAGCTCAAATGGTTTCACACAACTAATTAATACCCCTACACATTATATAGCACGACATCAAATTCTCTATTAGGCTGGATCCTAGTATCTGACCCTAACAAATACTCTACCACAGGTACAATGTCAGACTCTGTTAGTGATCATCTCCCAATCTATATGACTAGACAGTTTACTATGAAAACGTTGAATGACACTTACCAGGATTTCGGAATCTCATAATCACATGGGTAACTGTAAAAACAGTGAACTGAAACCTTCCCAGTTCAATAAATTGAAAGCAAGGATGTGATTGGTTTCTGTAAAATTGCCATTGACTTAGGTTCATAGGTTCATAGGTTCATACTAGGCTATCTGCCCTAGGGCATTTATAAGCCTAGCCAGAGTGTGTTTGGCTTTCGCCACCCATTTTAAATTAATTTTGCTATGCCCTTTTTCGAGGTTAGTATACTGTGCCTCTGTCTAACAGTGACACAGAAGTGATACCCGGGGTAAACCTACGATCTCCCATCCACTCATCAAGATTCCTCTTGAAGAGAGTCAATGAGGGACTCTGCCTAACCTGGACTGGGATTTTATTCCAGAGTGAAGGGAGCCTCTGGGTTATGAATCTGTCCCTCCAGCATATCCTATTTATTTCAGTGCTGAGGTTCAAGTCTCTCAAGCGTAGCTCGATGGGATTTGGATTTTCTGAGGTGCAGCATGTCCATTAATTCCGGGTTGGACATGGCTTTATACGTCAGGCACAGATCACCTCTGAGCAGGCAGTATGCCACTGAGTAGAGCTGGAGTTTCTTTAACCGGGCAGCATATGGCATCTGTTTGAGCCCTTTGATCCTCTTGTTGAGGTACTTTTGGGGTCTTTCCAGTTGCTGCAGGTGTCTGGTAAGGTACATCCCAAAAGGGGCATTGTACTCAATTATGGGCCTGATGAGGGATGAGTAAAGAGGCACGATGACCTCCCCTGATCTAGATGTGAATCCCTTCATGATTAGGTGGGCTATATAAAATGTTTTTCTAACCACGTTGGCCACATGGTTTTCAAATGAGAGATTGCTATCAACTTGGGTCCCCAGGTCCCTAATTACTTCTTCTGTACTTAATGGATTACCACCTATGTGGCAATATGTGGACACTTTGTTTTTGCTAAAGGGGATGACTATACACTTTTTGGCGTTTAGCTTGAGACCATGGCTCTGGCACCAGTTGTCTGTTTCTATGAGGCCCTTTTGTAGGATGCTTGTGTCGGCTGGAGAGTCGATTATGGCGCCTAGTTTGAAGTCATCTGCGAACTTGGTCAGTCACAGTCCTTCCGTGTTGGCCTGTACCTCCGAGAAATATATACCGAACAAGAGAGGTCCCAGGACTGAGCCTTGTGGGATGCCACTTGTAACTGGTTTGGAGTCTGACATGGCTCCAGCAATTCTAACCATGTGGGTTCTGTCCTTGAGCCAGTTTGCAACCCATCTAGTGACATAGGGGTTTATATTTAAGCTGGTGAGCTTATCTATAATGCCCGAGTGGGGTATTGTATCGAAGGCTTTTGCGAGGTCCAGGTAGGCTGTGTGGACCACTTTCCCCTCGTCAATGACCTTGGTGACTGTTTCAAAGAAATCGACCAGTTTAAGAGGCAGGATCTGCCCTTAACAAAGCTGAACTGGGTAGGATCCAGTGTCTGTAGGTCCCCAATATCTTTATTTATGAGGTCCATGATGATCCTTTCCATAGCTTTGCAGACCAAGCTAGTCAAGCTTATGGGGGCGATTGTTTCCAGGATCTGTTGAGGCACCACCTTTGTGGAGAGGGACCACTTTTGCTGTACGCCACTCTTTGGGTACATATCCTGTAGTAAGGCTGAGATTGAACAGTAGTTTTATGTTTGGGTTTATCTCTTCTTGGAGTTCATGTAGGACGCAGCCTGGGACACCGTCTGGTCCCATTGATGCTGTGTTTTTTGCTTAGGAGAGGGTGGCTCTTACCTGAGCATCTGAGATGTCAGGGGGGCAGCACTCTGCTGGGATAGATATTTGCCCTTTTGGTGGGGAAGGGGAGAAGTTTGCTAAACCTGTCAGCTAGGATGTTGGCAATGTCTGTGGGTTCGTGTATTTTTGTCATTTTGGACTAATTCTGAGCATATCTAGGAATTCCCACCCAGGTTCCTAACATAACTAAAGAAAGCCTTGTGATTATCCTTAGTATCCTGTGCAATTTTTCTCTCGAAGCTGGCCTTAGACGATTTTATGAGTGCCCGTAGTTTTTTGCTAATACTGATCAGAGATACCTTCCCTTTTTGGGGTTTTGCTCTATCATGTAGTAGCTTCTTCCTTCTATTGTATAGTTTGTTTATGGCTGGGGTCCACCAGACAGGACGCCTGCCTTTGGAGGATTGGGTCTTGGTTTTATTTGGGATTGCATGACCCATGCATTCCTGAAGGTGTTCATAGAATGCATTTATAAAGGATTCTGCGGTCTGGGCCGTATTTTCCACAGGCCCAGGGGCTTTGAAGGATTCCACCTCAGTTTTGAGGAGTGTGAAATTTGCTTTAGAGAAGTTTTTCACTGTGGTTTTCTGGGCAGGGGGTGGGGTCGGGATTTGAATATCCAGTGAGATTAGTTTATGGTCTGATCTTACCAGTGAGGGATACACTTCTGGTCTGGAGCATAGAGCCCCCATGTTGGTGATGATCAGGTCCAGTATGTTTTCCCCTCTTGTGGGAGTGTTAACAAGTTGTTCCATAGCATTTGAGTTTATAAATTCTAGGAACCTTTGGGATAGGGTGTTGGAGCTAGAGTAATGCTCCCAGTCTATGTTTGGGTAGTTGAAGTTGCCCAATATAATGGTGTTTGGAGAGACCTTCGTATTTTCCAGTGTTCTCAGGAAGGCTGAGTGGGGTTCCTGGGTTTGGGAGGGTGGTCTGTAGAAGGCTATAAACTGGAAGGCAGTTTTACCCACTGTTAGTTGCACATGGATAGTCTCTGATGCTTCGTGCTGTGCCACCTACTTTTGTGGTTCGGTCCAAGATTTGGGGCCGAAAAGCATGGTATGAGGTATAACCTGGTAGTGCTGGGGTGCTCTCGGGAGCCTTGAACCAGGTTTCTGTTACTGCACAGATATCGATGTTCTCCATGCTAAGGAGAGTTTTGAGTGCGTGCATCTTGAGGTTTAGACTTCTGGCATTGAGTAGCATTACTCTTAATTTCCTATCCCATGTGATACCTATGGAGGTGGGTTTGTCTTTTGAGCCTTGCCTAAAAAAGGCACTATGGGGGTGGCAAGAGCCTTTGCCAATATCCGAAAGCCCAGGGGTGACAGGTGTAAGCCGTCCCTAGCTAAGCATCGTGGCTTGTCGAACATGTCATCCCAGGCTGACAGGCATTGGATCCCCTTTGAATGACACCAATACTTAAGCCAATTGTTGAAATTGATCATCTTGCTTTCATATTGTGGCATCATTCTTGGTGAGATTAAGATGCTACTCAAGGTCAGGGTCATACCGGCCTGAGCTACATGCTCAGAGAGCTCCTCTATGTCTCTTTTAATGTAGTCCAGGGAGGTATGTCTCAGGTCATTCACACCAGCATGGACAATGACTGAGTCATATTTGTACTTGCCTTGGAGTGACCTGAGTGCTTGTGTTATGTGGCGGATCCTAGCGCCCGACAGGCAGCTCACCGTGACCTTCTCCTTGTTCAACCTGGTGAGCGGGACGTCATTGTGCCTGACGATAGAGTCACCTATTACAAGTGTATCAGGTGTGTTGTTTAGCCTTAAGGGCTGTGACTGTTCGGCACACTGGCTTTGTGAGCTATGTGTTGCACGTGTTGTGTTTTGGGGTAGCAGTTGCTTGGGTGTCTGCTTTGGAGGTCTCTGCTGCTTAGGCAGATTTTTATTTAGAGCCTCCGAGTATGTTTTTGTTTGTTTATGTGTTTGGTTTGCTGTCGTGGTAGGTCTATGTGAGACTGGAATTGTAGTGAGTGTGGTTTCCTTCTCCTCCTGACTGGTTACACCAGTACTGAGTTGAGAGAGCTTAGCCTCCAGTTTGGCTATATGGTTGCATCTCTCACATGTGTTGGAATTTGTTGGGAGGAGGAGAGGGTTGTCTGTGTACATTGCCTCAAGATTCCCAGATTCACCAGCTGGACCGGAGAAGAGATTGACAACTGACCTTTGGACATGCTAGAATAGTATTGCGAATTCCTTTATAATTGAAAAAAAGGGTCAATGGAGAACAAGGTACTCAAGAGGAGTTTGTGAGGGTGTAGTGCTTTTAATTTTTTAGTGCTGACTTATATAATTGCTTTAGTGAGCAAGTGCCAGGCTTTAGAGTAGGAATAGGGTGTTTATTATGAGAACTAGATCAGTTCTAAGGGAAAAAGTGAAGAGCAGACTTTGTGGAGCTGAGAATGGTTTAAACCCAATTAAGCGGAGCTGCCTGATGCTGCGCTTATGCAAAATGGCTAAAGCTGCGCCAAAGCAGGTTTTATACAGGGGACTTGAAAGAGCTAGAAATTGGCCCAGCCAATAGACTACCAGATTCTTGTGCTGGGAACACTCCTCCAGGGATAGATAGGCTGCTCTAACCTCCCCACTGCCACTGGTGAACAAAGAAGCCTCCCTTTATCCAAGAAGGAAATGGGCAACAGAGGAACTTTCCAAACGTCCAGAATACAGCAAAGCCTGTATTTGGACTACTCTAGGTCAAGAAAGATAGGAAACAAGGATAATTTTTTTGTTTTTTTTTCTTTTTTGCAACAAAGCAGGAAAGTGCAATAAATATGTAACATAGGCTAGCACACTTGAGTGTGTAGCCTCAACAGGTAAATGCAACAAACAGGACAAACTTTAAAAGGGCAGGTGCAAACACAACTTTAAACAGTTTAAAACAGTTCAAGAAGCAGAAATACTTGCAGTTTAGCTAGATCGGACAGTCGGCCAGGTAGTAGCAGGAAAAAACACTTTTATCAGGTTAGCAGTCACTCTTTTAACCTCTCTGCTGCTAGCACTACTCTGCAGGACCACGAGGAGCTTGGCTGAGTAGTAACAAGCGCAAAAACCATGCCAAAGCTGGTTTTATACAGGGGGACTTGAAAGAGCTAGAAATTGGCCCAAAACGGCCAAAAGACTATCAGATTCTTGTGTTGGGAACACTCCTCCAGGGATAGATAGGCTGCTCTAAGCTCCCCACTGCCACTGGTGAACAAAGAAGCCTCCCTTTATCCAAGAAAGGAAATGGGCAACACAGGAACTTTCCAAAAGTCCAGAATACAGCAAAGCCTGTATTTGGACTACTCTAGGTCAGGGAAGACAGGAAACAAGGATAATTTTTTTTTTTTTTTTGCAACAAACAGCAGGAAAATGCAATAAATATGTAACACAGGCTAGCGCACTTGAGTGTGTAGCCTTAACAGGTTTATGCAACAAACAGGACAAACTTTAAAAGCGCAGGTGCAAAAACAACTTTAAACAGTTTAAAACAGTTCAAGAAGCAGAAATACTTGCAGTTTAGCTAGATCGGACAGTGGTAGTAGCAGGAAAAAACACTTTTATCAGGTTAGCAGTCACTCTTTTAGCCTCTCTGCTTCTAGCACCACTCTGCAGGACCACGAGGAGCTTGGCTGAGTAGTAACAAGCCTTGAAAACAAAAGCAAGCGGGTTTTATACAGGGGGACTTGAAAGAGCTAGAAATTGGCCCAAAACAGCCAATAGACTACCAGATTATTGTGCTGGTAACACTCCTCCAGGGATAGATAGGCTGCTCTAAAGTCCCCACTGCCACTGGTGAACAAAGAAGCCTCCCTTTATCCAAGAAAGGAAATGGGCAACACAGGAACTTTCCAAAAGTCCAGAATGCAGCAAAGCCTGTATTTGGACTACTCTAGGTCAGGAAAGATGGGAAACAAGGATAATTTTTTTTTTCTTTTTTGCAACAAACAGCAGGAAAATGCAATAAATATGTAACACAGGCTAGCACACTTGAGTGTGTAGCCTCAACAGGTAAATGCAACAAACAGGACAAACTTTAAATTACAAGCGCAAAAGCACACTAAAGCTGGCTTTAAAGCAGGGGGTTAGAAAGAGATAGGCAATGGCCCAAAATGGCCAATAAGCTACAAGTCAATGGGCTGGAATAGGGTTGCCACCTTTTCAATTGCCCAAAGTGGGACATTTTTTGTAGAAACATCAGATTTTGCAGGACAAAACATACCCACAGCCAGTACAAAGGACAGAACTTCACTTTTTTCCTAAATAAAAGATTATTCTTGTAGCATTATAGTTGCTTATTCTGTTTCATATAAAATGTAGGTGTTTCAGATAGAAAATAACTGTTTTATGCAACTATTAAAGAAAATTTAGGAACATTTTTGTCCTAAAAATCTCAGGACATTTGCCATTTTTTCAATTTTTTTGCAGGACACAACTGCCCAAAGAGGGACTGTCCCTCGCAAAGTGGGACAGGTGGTAACCCTAGGCTGGAACCACTCCTCAAGGGACAGATAGGCTGCTCAGAGCTCCCCACTCTCACTGGTGAACAAAGAAGCTTCCTCCTATCCAAATAAGGATATGGGCAACACAGGAACTATGACACAGCCCAGAGATCAGCAATACCTGAAGACTGGACTATTCTAGTTCAGTAAAGGCGGGAAACAAGGATTTTTTTTTTTTTTGTTTTTTTTTTTACAAAGTAGCAGAAATTAGGTACAGAGACACAGTAAATGCTTTAATTTGGCTAGTGCACTTGAGTGTGTAGCCTACCAGTTAAACTAAGCAAAAAAAACTTTAAAAGTGCAATAAACTCAGAAATACAGGCAGGAATGCAATAAAACAACTTTGCAGAGCTTATTTAGTTAAAGAAACAGATAAGTCTATATATACAGAAAAGCAGCTAAAACACACAAACACTTCAGATGCAGTGCAACCTAGAGCACTTGAGTTGTAGCAATATTAAGGCAATTACAGTTATAATGAATGCTCTGAAATATACTCTATATTTCCAAAATGTTTGAGAAGCACAGTCAGAACACAAGGAGATTCATGCAAAAAAATATATATATTTTTTTTTTTTGAAAGGGAAAAAGGAGAAATAGAAGGCCTAATCCAATGTTCTCTCTGTATTAGGTAGAATGAGCTAATGACACTAGACTGGGAGGAGTGTCACAGATCAGATTTACAGTAGGGGCGGGCAACTGCAAAGCCATGAAGTATAACAGCGACACACCAACTGGGAGGGGTGGGGGGTGGGGACAAAAACAATAGCCTACAGACAGTAAGCACTAGAGAAAGCCACAAATGAAAGTTTTTAAACAGATAAAGATTTGTAAAGATACAGAATGCTTTTAACTGCAAACAAATCAGTTTCTTGTGCAGATTAGTTAATAGCAATAAAATACACTGAAAGACTAAAAAGCAGGCAATAAAAGTGCTGTATATTAATTGTTAGAAACAATAATCTATATAAATAATCGAAAAACAAAAACAGGATACTTATATATCTCAGCTAACAGTTGTGGTCAACAACTCTCATCCACTCTGCTCAGTGTGTATAGACTGACTTGAATAAGAAACAGTCAAACTGGTTTGAATGTCAAACACCATATTTACCATTTCTGACATATGGTAAAAATTACATTCACAGATTCAACCATATGAGTGAAATATGTTGTGTTCTTCAATATTTTGATAGTAAACCCAACTAGACATCTCACACGTCCCTTTAAACAGCATATTTATAAAACAATATGTAACCTCTCCAAGTTTAACCCAGAAATGTTCATTACTACACTATCATTTATTAACTGGACCTCCCTAAAAATTCTCCCCATAAATGATGCTGTAATTGAATTTAATACAACTTTTCTAAATATCGTAAATAGCCTTGCACCTCCCAGAAGGAAGAGACTGAAAACAACACAATTTGGCTTTCCAAAAAGAGTAGAATGTTAATGTTGGAGAGAAAAAAAAACATGGAAAGAATGGCAAAAATATAAAACACCGCAATATCTTGAAAACTTCAGAATGCTTTGCAATTGTACTAAAACGCAACTAAATGAAGACAAAAACTATACTATAATAACTTTCAGAATAATATTAAACACAACACTAAACATTTTGGACATCTATTAAGGAAATGTTATATCCCAGCCAAAAATTAAATCCAAACTTCTGCCACAATAACTCACCACTCGAAACTGCAATACAGTTCAAGTCTTATTTTAAAGATAGTATAGCATCTCTAACCAAGTATTCCTGAACATCTAATCCCAACCCTGCACAACAACCACATATCACCACATCCACTTTTACCTTCAAATCTGTGCCCACATCCTATATAAAGCCACTTTTAACCAAACTTAAACCATGCTCTTCTTCAGCTGATGGCATTCCAAGTGAGCATCTAAAAATAGCAGCTGATAGCATTTCATAGCCTTTCCTCAGTCTTTACAATTGGTCAGTCCAGGAATTTCACATTCCCTCTCTCTGGAAAAAGTCACACATTATCTCTCTGCACAAAGGAAGAAATTCAACAGAAATTAATAACTTTAGAACTATATCAATATTATCTCCCCTCACCAAAATACTTGAAAAATGTATTTAAAAATAATTGCTAGACTATCTCCTGCAGGAAGAACTCCTACCCCCCCAAACAATATGGCTTCTGTCCTTGCTATAGTACTAGCATTGCCCTTCTAGCGTATATAGATATTGCCAATAAAGCTAGAGATAATTGCAAACTAGTCTCTTCCTTATTTTTAGACTTTTCTAAAGCCTTCAACAGTGTGTCACAGCAAATGTCTACTTCAAATGTCCTCACTAAGTTTCTCTCAGCCCAACCCTACTGTGGTCCAAAAGCTAACTGCACAAGAAGAATTCTATGGCTCTCATTCTAAGTGTTTAAAAACTTTTAATATGACCAACACACTTTATGAATGAGCTTAAAACAAAAAATAAAAGGTAGTTAAAAGCTTGTATGATTAGCGCTTTCATCTTGGACTATGCCAAAACTTTATCAGATCTGATAAAGTTTTGGCATAGTCCAAGATGAAATTTTTAATCATACAAGCTTTTAACTACTTTTTTTTTTGTTTTAAACTCATTCATAATGTGTGCTGGTCGTATTAAAAGGTTTTAAACATCAAGAATGAGAGCCATAGAATTCGACTTGAGCAGTTGGATTTCTGAGTTCTTCTTTTGTGTTTCATAAGTCGTTCAAAAGCTACCTGCCTAATATCTATCAGTTGGTAAAATGGCACTCCACTCTCTCTCCTTACCTCCAGTCACCACCGGTGTACCACAAGGCCCTATCCTCGGCCCCCTCCCTTTTAACAGTTTCATCAACACCCTCTATACTTCCACATAACAGGCCACCCTAATACAATACGCAGATGACTCCATTCTCATTTGCACATCTGACAACACAGTACACCTCCAAAAAATTACTCAGGCAGCTTTAACAGCCACTGAAACATGGCTTCAGAACTCACAACTCATACTCAACCCAAAAAAGACCAAACTACTACTTTATTCCCCAAAATCCCTCTCTCATGAAAAAAACAGAATTTAAAGTTCTGTCTCTTGATAATACAACTACTGAAGTCATTTCTCATAGCAAACTATTAGGGGTGATAGTGGATGATAATCTTACATTTTACCACCTGCATATACAAAAGTGCATAAGAAGATCTCATCAAAAACTAGGGATGCTTTACAGAGCCAAAAACTCTCTCACCGACACAGCAAAAATTATACTTGCCACTAATCTCCTCCCCACTCTCCTTTATGTTGCTTCCACATCCTTACTAACCTCCAGGCTTCACAAAAATTAAAACTTGAATGATGCTATAACAAAGTTGCTAAATTTGGAGCACATATCCCTTTCAGAACCCACCACTGTATAGCACTGAAAAGGCTAAGCTGGTTAGAACTGCCCCATTAAGGAACATATGCACAACTTCTTACCACCTAAAAAAAATACCCAGCATCCATCTGTCTGTCCAGCATTAAAAACATTCTACACAACTATGTTCCCAGTTGGTCATTGCAATCCAGTGACCAAAAATACCTATCTGCAAACCTAGCAAGTCTGCTGGGCATAATAGTACAAGGTTGCTAAGGTCTGGAACTCCTTACCTGTATCCATCAGATCTATATGCTCCCTCCCATCTTTCAAAAGGAAGACTTCCTAGCTAAAGTCTGTGTCTTTTCCTGCTCAAAACCAGGATAAACTTTATCCCTTAATGTGAACACGTACCTTTTCATTCCTTATACCTCCTTACTCTCCCTTCCTCACTTACTGCTATCTAATTCTCTTTCCTGACTTTCTCACTAAATATACCATAAGCCTGTTTTACCTCACTTTATATTGCAATTCCTCTTTGTAATAGACTAACTTACCTTTAATTTCTCTACACACTGTCTAAAATTTCACTAAATATTAAATGATTGTTATACCTTATATCGATTCTTAATCAGTGTTTTTATGTTATGTCTGATTTGTTATAATTATTTTAACTGCAGGTGTTTTGTTTTATTTTTGAAGATTGTAAAATTATTGTTCTTAAAATGTTTTGTAATAATTTGGAGCTTTTTCCCCAGGACTGCCACTGAAAATGGGCTTCAACACAGTTAGACTTTCCCAGTAATCAAATGTCAATCAATCAATCAAATCAATCAATCAATCAATAAAATACAGGCATTGTTCTAACTGAAAAATATAAAAAGCACCACATCTTGCTCAGTCAGTCACAGTTGTAGTTTGAAAGGATCATGGATCCTAAGCTCTGTCTGGGCCACACAACAGATTCTATCAGACTATCATCAAATTATTTATTTATTTTTTTTTGTAAATATTGTTCACTGTGCTTTGTTACTATCTGTCATCTGCCACATATTGTATCACCTGGATGAAAGATGGTTGTGGTACAGCCAACATCCAGGCAGCCATGAGGGAGTTTTTATTTTTCTTAGACCTAATTCCTTCCCAGCAGCTGATTTATGCAGTCACGGATATGAGGACTTGATATGCCCTACTGAGATTGTGTGCTTTCCTGCACATGCTCCATGAAGTTTATCATACAGATATGGCTTGATTGGAAGAACCAAGCACATACCCTTTATACACTGTATATTATTCTCATTTCTCTCAAGTTGTTGGCATTGCAGCAGGACAGAACACCTTCCTCCCCTCAAGACTGATATGCAGGCATTGGCTACCCTCTGGCACCTTCCGCTGTTGGTTTCTTCAACATTCAGTAGCTCATTAATCCTGGGTTGTCTGGGTCACATTCTGAGCTTCTCTCTGTGTCATGGAACTAACCTCAAATTATCTAAATGCTGACAAGGAATTTCTATTATGCAAAAGTAAAAGAAAGAAAACCTTTCCCATTCATAAGCTTGCAAGTGAGTCTTTTCCAGAGTTTGCCATTGAAATCAATCAAAAAAAAATCTTTACGAAGACTCATTGGCTTTGCTTCAGAAACAGCCTTTCTACAGTGTTTAAATACTACATGAGCTTGCAAACCAAATAGCAGAGCCAGTGGTGTTCCAAAGTTCTCAACTGTCCCTGATTTTCAGGGATATCAGTAGCTTTGGCTCAGACATTTGTTCTGCTCTTGTTAAAACTGGTAATTGTTTTGACAAAACGTGGTGGGTTAAAGTAAAAAAAAATAACGACAAGGATTAAATTTACAGACTTTATTTAGTTTATTTATTTTACATTTGTTTACCAGGTAGTGTCTGACTGGGCTGGAAGCTCATTTTCAGCAGAGACCAGGGAGAAAAGCTCCAACAACATACCGTACAAAATCAGACAGTGGACTAAAACAAACATGAAACAATACATATTAAGCAGATTCAACAGTACAAAACAGCATTTACAGTATTTGAGGAATATGAGAACACACTGGTGTATAAGATATAAGGAAAAGAGGAGGCTGAAGGCATGCCCAAAGGCAGGAAGAGAGGAGGAAGGTTAGGAGTGCAGTAGTGAGGGTAGGAACTTTGAATGTTGGCAGTATGACTGGTATAGGAAGAGAGCTAGCTGATATGATGGAGAGAAGGAAGGTTGATGTATTGTGTGTGCAAGAGACCAGATGGAAGGGAAGTAAGGCCAGGTGTTTAGGAAACGGGTTCAAATTGTTTTATCATGGTGTGGATGGCAGGAGAAATGGGGTAGGGGTTATACTAAAGGAACAATATGCCAAGAGTGTTTTAGACGTGAAGAGAGTGTCTGACAGAGTGATGTTTATGAAGCTCGAAATTGATGGTGTAATGATGAATGTTGTTAGTGCATATATTCCACAAGTTGGGTGTGAGATGGATGAGAAAGAGAAATTTTGGAGTGAGTTGGATGAAGTTATGGTGAGTGTACCCAAGGGTGAGAGACTAGTGATTGGAGTGGACTTTAATGGGCATGTTGGTGAAGGGAACAGAGGGGATGAGGAAGTGATGGGTAGGTATGGTGTTAAGGAGAGGAATGCAGAAGGTCAGATGATTGTGGATTTTGCGAAAAGGATGGACATGGCTGTGGTGAATACATATTTTAAGAAGAGGGAGGAGCATAGGATGACGTACAAGAGTGGAGGAAGATGCACACAGGTTTATTATATCCTATGTAGGAGGGCCAGTCTGAAGGAGATTGGAGACTGTAAAGTGGTGGCAGGGGAAAGTGTAGTTAAGCAGCATAGAATGGTGGTCTGTAGAATGACATTGGTGATCAAGAAGAGGAGGAGGAGTGTGAAAGTTGTGCCAAGGATTAAATGGTGGAAGTTAAAAAAGGGTAATTGTGAAGTGGAGTTTAGGGAAGTGTTAAGACAGGCACTGGGAGGCAGTGGAGAGTTACCGAATAGCTGGGTAACTACAGCAGAACTAGTAAGGGTGACTGCTAGAAAGGTGCTTGGTGTGACATCTGGACAGAGGAAGGAGGACAAGGAGACCTGGTGGTGGAATGAGGAAGTACAGGAGAGTATACAGAGGAAGAGGCTGGCAAAGAAGAAGTGGGATTGTCAAAGAGATGAAGAAAGTAGACATGAGTATAAGGAGATGAGGCGCATGGCAAACAGAGAGGTGGCGAAAGCTAAGGATAAGGCGCATCGAGAGTTGTATGAGAGATTGGACACTAAAGAGGGAGAAAAGGACCTGTGCCAATTAGCTAGACAGAGGGACAGAGCTGGGAAAGATGTGCAGCAAGTAAGGGTGATAAAGGATAGTGAGGGAAAGGTACTCACAAGAGAAGAGAGTGTGTTGAGTAGATGGAAAGAGTATTTTGAGAGGCTAATGAATGAAGAGAATGAGAGAAAGAGAGAAGGTTGGATGATGTGGGGATAGTGAATCAGGAAGTGAAACAGATTAGCAAGGAGGAAGTAAGGGCAGCTATGAAGAGGATGAAGAATGGAAAGGCTGTTGGCTCAGATGACATACCAATGAAAGCATGGAGGTGCTTAGGAGAAATGGCAGTGGAATTTCTAACTAGATTGTTTAATGAAATTTTGGAAAGTCAGAGGATGCCTGAGGAGTGGAGAAAAAGTGTTTTGGTACATATCTTTAAGAATAAGGGTGATGTGCAGAGCTGCAGTAACTACAGAGGGATAAAACTGATCAGTCACAGCTTGAAGTTATGGGAAAGAGTAGTAGAAGCTAGGTTAAGAAGGGAGGTGATGATTAGTGATCAGCAGTATGGTTTCATGCCAGGAAAGAGCACTACAGATGCAATGTTTGCTCTGAGAGTGTTATTGGAGAAATACAGAGAAGGTCAGAAGGAGTTGCATTGTGTCTTTGTAGACTTGGAGAAAACATATGACAGGGTGCCTAGAGAAGAGTTGTGGTATTGCATGAGGAAGTCGGGAGTGGCAGAGAAGTATGTAAGAGTGGTACAGGATATGTACCAGGGTAGTGTGACAGTGGTGAGGACTGCAGTGGGAGTGACAGATCCATTTAAGGTGGAGGTGGGATTACATCAAGGATCAGCTCTGAGTCCTTTCTTATTTGCAGTGGTGATGGACAGGTTGACAGATGAGATCAGACAGGAGGCCCCGTGGATTATGATGTTTGCAGATGACATTGTGATCTGTAGTGAGAGTAGGAATCAGGTTGAGGAGACTCTGGAGAGGTGGAGATATGCTCTAGAGAGCAGAGGAATGAAGGTCAACAGGGCTAAGACAGAATATATGTGTGTAAATGAGAGGGAGGGTAGAGGAATGGTGAGGATGCAGGGAGTAGAGTTGGTAAAGGTGGACGAGTTTAAGTACTTGGGATCAACAGTTCAGAGTAATGGTGAATGTGGAAGAGAGGTGAAGAACAGAGTACAGGCAGGGTGGAATGGGTGGAGAAGAGTGTCAGGAGTGATTTGTGACAGACGGGTACCAGTAAGAGTGAAATGGAAGGTCTACAAGAGGGTAATGAGACCAGCTATGTTATATGGGTTGGAGACAGTGGTATTGACAAAAAGGCAGGAGTCAGAGCTGGATATGGCAGAGTTAAAGATGTTAAGATTTGCACTCGGTGTGACTAGGATGGATAGGATTAGGAATCAGTATATTAGAGGGTCAGCTCATGTTGGACAGTTTGGTGACAAAGCAAGAGATAGGAGATTGCGTTGGTTTGGACATGTGCTGAGGAGGGATGATGGGTATATTGGGAAAAAGATGCTAAGGATGGAGCTGCCAGGTAAGAGGAAAAAACGAAGGCCTAAGATAAGGTTTATGGACGTGGTGAAAGAGGACATGCCGGCGGTTGGTATGACAGAGCAAGATGCAGAGGATAGGAAGAAATGGAAAGAGATGATCCACTGTGGCGACCCCTAACGGGAAAAGCCAAAAGAAGATGATGATGATGATGATGACTGGTGCATAAGATATAATTTTAAAGCTAGATTAATAATTTATATGTGGAACTCAGAGGCTTATCAAAGAGTGATTAAGAATTGAGAGAAGACAGACAGCTGTTTATTAGACAGAAATTGTGAGAAAAATATTATTTTATTTATTTATTTATTTTATTTATTTATGTAAAATTGTTGACAGGGAGTGCCCGACTGGACATAGGTCCATTTTTAGCAGAGACCCGGGGAGAAAAGCTCCACAGTTAAAATAAACAGACAGTAGTTACATTGGATTACATAGCGATTAACAATTTAACATAGCAATTACTTACAACATATTTACAGATGAAGAACATAGTACATCAGTAGACAACTAGAATCTTTATCTGTGAAGTACATAACAGACATTAACAAATGTTACAATGAGAAGTTCCTGCTGTATAATAAGTACTAGGCTTATGAGCATCTGAGCTTGCTATAATCAAGGTAGTTAGTGGAGTGGAAAGAAAGGTAGTGGATGGGGTGGGTGATATTAGAGTGGGAGTTGCAAGGGCATAGCCAGCATGTTTTTAGGTGTGCTTTTAGTAAAGTTTTGAAGTGGGTGCATGATGGTATGGAGGTAATTGTGGGTGGGAGTGAGTTCCATAATTTGGCTATGGCGCAAGAGAATAATGCTTCACCAGCAGAGTTATTGGCTTTAGTGATCTGCAAGTGATTTTCGTTGCTGGATCTTAGTGGTCTGGTGGTGCGATAGGGTTGGAGTAGATCCTGGAGGGATGGGACATTTAGTGGATGGTTTACTAGTTTGTGGGCGAGTGAGAGTTGATACCACTGAAGGAGGTGAGGGAGTTCAAGCCAGCCCAGTTCAGCAAGTGAGAGACAGTGGTGACTGCGGTAGGATGCCCCTGTGGCGAATTTGGCGATTTTGTTGTAGCAGGTCTCTAGCTTGTTTAGATTGCATTGCCTTAGGTTGGTATTTATTGGAGAGGCATAAAGTAGGGTGGAGATAAGGTGGGAATTTGCTATTGAAATCTTTGCTGCTTTGGTGAGAAATTGCTTATTTCTGTATAATGCTCCTAGTTTTTTGTGGACTTTTTTTATGGTCATGGATATGTGAATGTCAAATTTTAGTTTATTGTCTATTTCCACTCCTAGCAATTTGGTGTGTTCAGTTATTAGTGAGTAGCAGAGGGCAAGACTAAGAAGAATGCAGAAGTAGAAGTAAAGAAAGGACTTAATTTACTTCAGACAAAGTTAATTTATCTAATTTTATGATGTCAGCTTTCTAAGATTGTAGTGCCAGTATTTAAAAAGCATTCCTAATTTAGGGCTTTTGTCCCTCATTATTTGTATTCTTTTCCCTGATTCTGTAGTTAAGAGGTAGAGAACTATGTACCTCCATATACTAGAGTCAGCTGTGTGTGTTTCAACCACTGAACTTGCTGGAGAAAACTCTGGAAAAAAATCTGATCTCCTCTTTGCAGGTGTACTTGCCTTCCTCTCCACTTCTTACTGCTGGATCCAAGCAATTAAACAAGTTAAGGACATTTGCTGCAGTCTTCAGGTCACATAACTCTTCTACTTGACCAGTCCCAGTAACAAAAACAACTTATCTGCTGCAGATGGTGGCTCTTCTGACTTACCAATAAAATCCTTGCTAAGACAGCTCCTTACCCCCATTAACAGCTCCTATGCTGCCTGCCTGGCTGTACCAGAGGACTCAGGCATATACATAGCTGCAGTGCAGGCCAGTGATGAAGTTCAACCATCTCCTCTTCATCTGCTACTCATCTACTCCATCACATTCACAAGTTGTCCAAATGGGGAAGCTAATCCCCAGAAGTATAATCACAGAAAAACATAACGGCACCAAGAAGAGCCTGTCTTCATCCCAGGTTTCCACCGGGCTGCTAAGAAACATAAAGAACATTATTCCTGCTAACAGATTCTAAGAAGTACCTATTAAGGGACTGGGCATAAACTCAGAGAGTGTTAAGTAATGCCCAGCAGTGTACTGATGCACTGTCTGTTCAAACAATACTGATTTGCCTAATTTATAACTACACCAATACAATACTTTAATACTCCTGGTTTCTTATTTATCTGTACCAGTTCTTGTTGTAGTTTCTTGTTTATAGACAGTTGTTAGTGTACTTAGTCGAGATGTTAGTTTTCCTGGCAATTGCATTTCCTAGTTATCACTGCTAGATTTCCTTTGTTCAGTGTTTCTGGTTTAAATATTGTAAACAAATATTTTTTTTTTCCACTGAAGTATTTCATGTTTTTGAGCCCTTGAGCCTTTTCACTTAAACTGTAATCATAATCATAACTGAAAAATGCTTTTCTTTTACTGTAAAAGAGCATATAGATTATATCTCGCATTCATATCTTTTGTTCAACTACATTACTGATCAGTGATTTTCTGTAATACTTACCCAACTATTTTAAGAGGTTTTAACACCCTCCCCCCAAAAGGAAACATACTTTAGAAAGATTATTAACCACTCAGGTTTTGACAATGCCCTCCTCCAACAGACTAAGGTAGCCCACTGGCATGGTAGGTGTCTTTCCGGTGGATGACAAGACATTAAAATATATGGTTTAGCCTGCTTATCAAAACATGCAAGGGTTAAAGTCAATGAAATCATGTTAAGTCATCAAAGGAGAATTTCTTCACAGCAGCATGAATGAAAGCATAGTTCTCAATAGCTGTTACATTGAAGGGCAAGGATTGTGAAGTCAACCTCACAAACATAGAGTGGAGACAGAGTACTGGAATTGCAAAACCAACAAGGAGACAAGGGAAGGACAGGAGGGAGGTGAAGGAGAAGAGGATGTAGCAGGGATTCATGTAAAGACCACAGTAGACAGGAAAGATGTGCAAAAGAATTAGCTAGCATGGGGAGACATGTGGTGGTGGTGTGTCATGGGACAGCAACAGAAGGTAGTTATACACACATGGGAGATGTGCAGAGAAATGGAATACAGAGCAGAAACCTGGTTGCCTGAAATCATTTGCAGGATTTGCAGAGTGCTTTTAAACAACAAAGTAGATAAGATGAGAACCAGCAGCAGCAGTGCACAAGCTGCACAATCAAACAGCATAGGATCAGAGGATCATAGGAGATTACTAAGCTATTGACCCGGGCGTCATTTTAAGCCTAGCCATTTCATCCCAATGTAATACCATAGAAATACTAGTCAATACTCAAGATTGCATTTACTGATGACTGCCTGTGTCCAGGAAGGTTGTGGGCACTATTCCTGGTAAGAATTTATGGTGCCCCATCCACTTGTCCAGGTTCCTCTTGAACAGTGTCATAGAGGTGCTCTGTTTCATATGAATTGATAGCCTGTTCCAAAGATGCAGCAGTCATTGGGAGATAAATCTGTCCCTCCAGCATGTCCTATTTAAATTGCAGGCCATATTTAGCTCCCTGGAATGGCTAACCCTAGTCTCATTCACTTTACAGATATGCAGCAAGTTCATTAGGTCTGGGTCTTCGAATTCTCTGTAGGCCAGGCATAAGTCTCCCCTAAGAATCTCTACGATATGGAGTATAGTGACAGGGACTTTAATCAGTCTGTGTAAGAAACATGCTGGAGCCCCTTGATCTTCTTTGTTAGAAACCTCTGAGGTCTCTCCAATTGCTGCAGGTGCTTCGTACAGTACATGCCGAACGGGGTAGAATGGGGCATTATACTCAATTATGGGCCAGAAAACTGCTGAGTATAGAGGGGTTACAACTTCTTTTACTCTTGAGGTGATGCCTTTGCTAATCAAGTGCGCTATGTAGAAAGCATTCCTTACTACAGTAATCACATGGTGCTCAAAGTTAAGGTCGCAGTCAACTTGCGATCCCAGGTCCCTTACCACTTTGTGGGTACTTAGGGAATTGTTGTTGATTTGATAGTGTGAAGGGACATTATGCTGAAGGGAATGATGATGCATTTCTTTGCATTCATTTTGAGACCGTGACTAATACACCAGTTGTTAGTCTGTGTGAGACCCTCCCAGAGTATACTGATATCATTTCGGGATTCAACAATTGCACCTAGTTTGCAGCCTTCTGCAAACTTGGTCAGCCACAACACCTTAGTTTTGACCTGAACTTCTGAGAAGTATATACCAAACAGTAGGGAGACCAGCACTGACTGCTATGGCATCCCACTGGTAACAGGTTTGCTAGCTGATGTGGAGTCACCCACTTTGATAGTGTGTGCCTGGTTTGTGAGCCAGTTGGCAGCCCATCTTACAATGAAGGGGTTTACATTTAGTTTGCTAAGTTTATCGGTAATGCCTGAATGTGGTATTTTGTTGAAAGCCTTTGCCAAATCGAGGTATGATGTCTGCACAGATGTGCCCTCATCAATGGCCCTGGTCATATTTTCAAAGAAATCCACCAGATTTAAGAGGCAGGATCTGCTCTTGATGATGCCAAATTGGGTAGGATCCAGGCTTTGGAACTCACCTATGTCTTTATTTATGAGTTCCATAATAATACATTTCATAGCCTTACAGATGAGGCTGGCCAGGCTTATGAGTCTGTAACTTTCCCAGGTCTGTTCCTAGGCCACCTTTGTGGAGGGGAATAACTTGCTGTTCTACATTCCACAGGAACAAAGCCTGTGGTTAGACTATGATTGAAAATGGTACTTAGTGGTGATGCTAATTCATGTTTTAGCCTGTTTAGAAGACAGCCTGAGATGTTGTCCAGTCCCATACAGGCTGTGTTTTTGCCTTGGACAAGGCTTTGAGGACCTTCTCTTTAGATATGTAGGGTTGGGAAGGAGTTTGGGGGGTTTGTGATAAATTAGGAGGGAATAAGGGAGTGAAATTTTTGCCAAACCTATCCGTTACCAGGTTTGCCACATCTGTGGGGGTCAATGTGTGTGATACCATTGGCAACTAGTTCTGCACATGCTTGGGTCCTACCTTTTAGGCTACGTACATAGCTGTAAAAGGCCGTGTGGTTATCCTTGGCTGTACTAGCTAAGTTTATCTCAAAGAAGCCCTTGGATAATTTGACAAGTTGTCTCATTAGTCTGTTGAGGCTTTAGGGTGCTTTTCCATTGTTGGGGCCTTACCTTTGTTTTCTTGGACAGCAACTTGTTGCATTTATTGTAAAGTCTGTTGATGCTGGATCTCCACCATGGCAGCTTGTTTTTACTTGGGGCTCTGACTTTGATTCTTTCTGGTAAAACTGAGTTTATACACTTATGCAAGTGATTGTACAGGGCTTTAGTGTAAGCTTCAGCATAGTTACCACTTCCAGCTTGGGGTGAGACTTGAAATGCATTTATACCTTCACCTAGGAGGGTGTAGTTCACCTTGGTGAAGTTTTTTAGTCTGATTTCACCCTTTCTGAGTTCTAGTGTTAGTGTCAGCTCAAAGGTGACTGATTTGTGGTCAGTTTTAACTAATGAGTTTCCAACAGTTGCAGCAGTGCATCTGTTTGGCATGTTGGTGAGGACCAGATCTAGAATGTTTGCTCCTCTTGTCAGGGTATGGATAATTTGTCCCAGAGCATTTGAATTAACAAAGTCAAGGAACCTTTCCGCTAGTGAGTTAGGGCTAGCATAGGTTTCCCAGTTAATGGTGGGATAACTGAAATCCTCCATAACCAGTGTGTTTGGTAAAATTTGGATTGTCTCCAGTTTGGCCAAGTAGTCTTTGTGGGTGTCGTGACCCAGGGAAGGAGATCTATAACTGGCTATGACTTGAATGGGGGTCTTACCCACTGTAACCTGGACTTGGAGTAACTCCATGTAGTTGTCCAGTCTAACTAGACAGAAGGTGAATTTATCTCTAATATAGATTGAAACACAACCTCCTTTGGTCTTTACAAGTTCTTTTTGCAGTCTAAAGGTGTGGAAGGCAATGTAGCCTTGCAAGTCCGGGGTACTTTCTGAGGCCTTGAACCAGGTTTCTGTGCCTGCACAGACATCTACATCTTCTAGAGTTAAAAGTGCTTCCAGGGAATGCAGTTTTTGGTTTAAGCTCCTAACATTTAGCAGCATGACCCTTATTTTACTCTGATTGGTTAATTTCATGCCAGTAATGTTATTTTCAAGACCTTGCCTAAAAAGACACTTGGGAGAGGCAAGAGCCTTTGCCAGCAGCAGAAAGCCTAGAGGTGCCAGGTGTAAACAGTCTCTGGCAAAGCAGTGAGATTTGTTGATCATGGCTTCCCAGGTTGACAGGAACTAGATCCCCTTTGAATGACACCAAAAACTAAGCCAATGTTTGAAATCCATTATTTTTGGTTTATACTGTGGCATCATTCTAGGAGAGGGCAGTATGCTGCTCAAGGCTAGAGACATACTTGCCTGGGACACATACTCAGAGCTCAACCACGTCTCTCTTCATATAGTCCAGTAAGGTACATCTCAGGTTGTTCACACCATCATGAACTATGACAGAGTCATAATGGTACTTATTGCTGAGAGACCTGAGTGCATGCGTGATTTGGTGAATCCTGGCACCAGACAGGCAGCTGATCGTGATTTTCTCTTTGTCTAGTATGATAAGTGGGACATCCGCGTGTCTCACTATAAAGCCTTGAATGACAAGAAAATTTGATTTTTGAGTGTTACACCTTACTGGCTTGGTGGGTGAGGCACTGGCGTTGATATGTGTCATGGGTGCTGTGGGGATTGTGTTAGTTGTAGCAGTTTTGTGTTTTGGAGGTCTCTGGTGTTTTGGTTAAGTTTTTTGAGAGAACCTCCATGTATGTAGATTTTTGTGTTTGATGCATACTATGTGTATGAGTAGTGTGTGCATATGTAGTGGTGGGTGAGTTGACAACATTTTCTGTGTTACTGTTTTGAGTGAGAGAGAGCACAGACTCAAGATTCTTGATGTAGATACATCTCTTGCACTCATACTAGAGTGAGTTATTAGTAGAGGGCTGTCAGTGTACATGAGGCAATTGCTACGCTTCCTAAAGAGACTCTAGTCAATAAGGTTGTCAGGAGAAACAAGGGTAGTCCAACTGTCCATAATTCTAGGTTGAAGACTGTTGTCACTAGCGGTAGCTTTTCATATTTGATCATAGAGGACATCAGTGGATGGATATTTCTGCCTGGGTTTTAAGGAAAAATTGTTGATTTTAACTGTCCAGCTTTGGTGCACAATTGTGCAGCTGTGCGCGGTGCTCAATCAAGCAGAAACCTGCTCAAATGCAGCGCCTAAATACCAGAAGCTAAAAACTTGAAAAAAACTTTAAAAAGATTCAAAAGGACCAATGAGTCAGCTTATTCCAAGTCCTAGACTGGCCTCCCTTTACCAGACAGATCCCAATCAACACAATCCAGTCACTATTAAATGTAGATGGGCCACTTCCAATCCAAGATGGCCTGGAAAACATACACAGAACAAACAAACCACTACAAACAGACCCAGAAGGATCAAGCCTGTATCTGAACTGTTCTACAGCTACTAGCTTCCCTGGTTTCAGTGGGAAACACTAAAGAATGTTTAACACAGCAGGAAAAATAGCAGTAAGACACTAAAAAATGTTTAAAACAGCAAGGAGGCTCTAAAGAATGTTTTAAAGCGATAACAGATCAATTATTTAAACACTGCTTGGTGGGAAAACCAGGACAAGCAGAACAGATAGCTTTAAAACAGTGAAAAATACCATTAAATACTTTACAAACAGTGAAAATAGCAAAATGAGCTTTGTAAACAGTGAAAACAGCAATAAAATTTCATTTAACAGGAACAGTAATGCAGACAATTGCTGTACAACAGTGTAGTTTAGTACACAGTAAATACAGTATAAAAGTAGGCAGCAGGCAATAAAAGTCCTGTAAATAGTATAAAATAGCAAAAAAACAGGCAACATATAGTTTTTTGGAAGCTCAGAAGCCTGTAGTCATCTGGCATCTCAGCTCAGAGTTGTGGCTCGCAACCCACCTTGGTTCAGCTCAGTACAAACAAGTAGAAACCTGCTGAAATGCAGGTCCTAAATACCAGAAGCTAAAAACTTGAAAACACTTTAAAAAGATTCAAAAGGACCAATAATGATGCTTATTCCAAGCCCTAGACTTGTCTCCCTTTGCCAGACAGGTCTCAATCAGCACAATCCTTTTACTAAAGTGCATATAGGCCCCTTCCAATCCAGGATGGCCTGAAAAACATGCTCAGAACAAACAAACCACTACAAACAGACCCAGAAGCAGCAAGCCTGTATCTGGACTATGTTACAGCTAGTAGCTACCCCAGTTTCAGCAAAAATCACTAAAGAATGTTTGACACAGTAGAAAAATAGCAGTGAGACACTAAAAATATTAAAAACTGCAGAAAATCAGCAAGGAGGCTCTAAAGAAGGTTTTAAACAGCTAACAGATCAGTTATTTAAACATTGCTTGGTGGGAAAACCTGGACAAGTAGAACAGATAGCTTTAAAACAGTGAAAAATACCAGTAAATACTTAACAAATAGTGAATATAGCAAAAACAGCTTTGTAAACAATGAAGACATAGTACTGAGATAAGGATGTCACTTACCCCTGCCATCTTCTGGTGACTAAACGTACCTGTGTGGAAAAGGCAATTTCATTAAATGTTGTACTTCAGCTTTTATTAAACAGCCAGTGAACACCATATTCTACCCCAGAAGCAGACACAGGTGCCACCTAGGTGTGGAACATAGTTATACATTCGAACTTTAAAACAGGTGGACACCATTTTCAAGAAATCAAAAACTGAATAATCTCCTCTGTGCTGCAGTATGTGCAGTAAGTGTTCCTCCCAATGTCTGGATTTGGTGCAGTGTCCTTGTGTGAGACACTCATGCAGTCATCCTCTCCACTATTTTGCTCCCCCTGCAGTACTTGGAAAACAGACTGTAGATCGATCTCTCTCCTGTATAGCAGACACCACACTCATTGATGCCAAGCATAAATAAGAGTTTTGGCTCTAGAGAAGACCACTTCACAGAGATCAACAATACTCCATAGGCAGGAGAATATTCGGTGGGGGGGGGGGCACATTATCATTGATGGGTATGTCCTAACTTAAGATCTCATGCTACCTAGAATGAAATTCTGATCTACATATTCCTACAGAAGTGTTATTGTCTTTGGAAAAAGCTGCTTTAAGTTTGGACATGTGGGTGGTACCGCCTTAGGTTTCAGGAATGCCAGTGCTATGAGGGATTTTACTTGTACATGATACATGGCACCCAAAGCACACAATGTTGCCATTTCATTATGCTGGTCTCTCCACCACACACACACACACACACACACACACACACACACACACACACACACACACACACACACACACACACACACACACACAAAGAAGGATGCCTTCAGTTTTGTGTGTGGGAAGTTGGCTTGTACACTGTGGACTGTAGAGGCTTTAAGGTCTGACACAGTAAAGCATGGTGACACCAGCAGCTCCATCAAATCTGTGGGGGTCTAGCAGTAAGGCCAACATAGCACTGCCACTCATCATTGTTTTCTGTGTCATATGCAAATATAGTAGCGTCAGCATATTTGAGGCACCCTTTCATTTTACCAAGGCATGAATTTTATACAACTGCCTCATTATTTTGTCTTAAGTGAGCTAGGTGTCATCAATAAACCATTGTGTGGTCCCCTCAAATCTTGGAAGTTTGCACTTGTTGTTAGTATGAGTAACTCTGTACTAGTCTGGTTGTCACTGAGGTATCTGTGGTGGAATATGCTGGAATTTATTGACCATAGTGTAGGTGTGGACTCCTTCAAGAAGTCTATCTTCTGCTGCTGCCTTCTGTGGGGGGAATGTTGGGTGCTATGCCACTATTGTGAGGGTTGCATACATCATGTAACACTTGCCATAGATGGTCTTCACTATCCATTTCCCTACTGTGCATGTCTGCCAGGAGTACATAGGTGGATGCCTCCCTTGCATCCTGTTGGTAGTGATACCCAGTTGTGTATTGCAACATCTTACCTGCACTTCTTGTATACTTTCAGGTGACATGACCAGTAAGACCTGTCTTTCAATGCCTTCTACTTATTATAAAAGTATCCTTTGATGTGTAACTGTTGCTTACCCCACTGACTTGTTACATAACCATGCATACCCCCATAGCACCTGGCACGCCAGGCATGTCCTGCTCAGTACTGCTTTTAGCATCTAATTCCAGCTCTACCATTACTGTCTTACATTTTCAACATGACTCTAGGTGGATTTAGGGGTTTACATGCAGCCACAGTCTTACATCATGCAGGCTTCTCATAGGCATTCATTACGAATGGCTGTATTCTCAGTATTGCCCTGTATGATGCTCATTATAAATAACTGCCTCAGTAGCCTTATCCATATAGGTTATATCTTGCCAAGGATATAACAGCTGGCTAGTTTTCCAAAGCCTTTGGCTCCCCACCTCCTCACACACAGTACCCAGACTGCGGTCAGCTCGAGGTCCTGTGTGGACAGAATAGCAGCCTGGGCATCAAAAAGGTATAGTACTTTCTTGCTACCTGTGAAAGTGCTCCTCCTGGGCTTCAGAAAAATGACAGCTGGATTCTGTTTTCTGTTGCTGGGTAGATAAGTTCTCTTTGGAGATTTTCTTCCACACATTTTGTTGTTGTTGTGTCTTTCGGTGTTTCCTGGTTAGGGGTCACCACAGCGGAACTCCGGTCCGCTAATGATTGGCAGTAGATTTTTACGTGCCGAGTTGCCAGTCCTGATGCACAACCTTCAATGAAGGTATGCCCATTCACGCATGTCCCCAGACAGAAGACGCTTTAGCTGAGAATGTGAAAAATGTGTATCATGCGTCTTTAAGAATAACAGAGATTTCAGTGTGTTTAGTATTTTGTCAGGACTGCTTTGTCTGACAGGCTAGTTTTAATAGAGACTGTTGAAGTCTAATTGGGATACTAATTTGTCGAAAAATTGCCCTGATTTTAACCTATTTTGTTTGTTTTATTGGGGCTTGTGTATTAAAGGGAGTTTAAGTGTTTTTGTGTGCTTGTATACACTTTAGTTACAACTTATCTAGCTACTGAATCCTTCCAGCATCCCTTACCATGGATCAGGCTTCATTTTCAGGAGGGACATGGAACAGCTTACCAATACCTCAGTTTCTCCCTCTGTACTGAAGAAGGAGAAGAGAAAGAAACTTCCAAGGAGCTCTTGCATGCACAGCAGGTTCACTCAGTGCCTTAGTGGCTGGTGGCTACTGATGCGCGAGGAATTTCACCCTGACCATCTATAAAGAAGCCTAATAAAGAATACACATTCATTTAAATTTCAAGTGTTGCTGAACTTAAAATAAAAAAAGTAATGATAAAAATATTTAAAATTAAGTGCTTATAAGTTTGTAATCTGTCTAATAAAAGAGGAACTCAGCTACTATTATTGGCAGACGAAATTAAATGCTAGAGCTCCTCCTGGTCTGAATGGTCAAGTAAATATAGTTTCTTTTCAAGACAGATAAATAAAACTGTAGTTGTCTAACTGATTCACTTTTATTTATAGGCAGTTATATTTGGAATTTTTCCTCTCTGAGGAAGTCCATTATGCAAAAAAGCTTATACTTTTGTTGGATATTGATGACTTATTCAAATTCTGTTTCAATGACAGGGCAGAGGTTTAAGACTATCAGTCAAAGAATGTTAGTACCTCACCAAAGTTCTGACAATCGATAAACAAGGCAAAGTAAAGGAAAAAATCGTTGCTGAACACTGCTATGTTGTCCAAGTTCTTTTAATACTGTATAAAATCCAAACATTCAACAAGATGAGCGCTTTCAGGTACAATCCCTTCATCAGATAACAAGCTCACATTACAGGTGAAATTTAAACCATAATTAAACCAATCAACATTCAATAAAACACCCGCCTATTTTTCAAGGCGGGCTTCATTGGGATGACATCATTCAATCCAGGCTTCCTATGTGCTGTAAGTTCAATAATCCACTTTGCCTCAGTCACCTCTGTAAGATTCTTTATATCTCCCCCTCTATTTCCCAAATTTATATTAGCTACAGCTCTGAACTTAAAAGTATGTGTGTTAAACTGTTCTGTGTGTCTATATAGAGCATTATGTACATCCCCTGTTCTAATAGCTGATAGATGTTTTAAAATCCTTACTTTGAACATACAATTTGTTTTGCCTATATAAAAGCTTGTGCACTGCTCACATTCTGCGATGTACACAATATTCATAGTCCTACAGGTGGCCCTAGCTTTGAACACAAAATCTTGACCTGTAACTGGGTGTTTAAAGGTGGTTTCCTTATTGATGAATTTACAGGCTTTACATGCCCCACAAGGGGCAAAGACCTTTGACACCATAACCAACATGGAAGTTACTACGGAGGAAGAAGTGGTTGCTACTACAACTTGTATTGAGTCTACTGACAGTATGACTGAGTCCACGCGAATGGGAGCAAGGCGCAAAGACCCTCAGGGGCAGTCGCGTTTTTTGGCACAGCTACCAGCACCAGTCAAAAAGAAAGGAGAGTGGAAACGCTCCATGAGCGAGGACAGAGGTTTGAAGAAAAGGAGGACTATAGAGTGACTGGTAATATTGATCATAACATTGTTTATAATTTGTCCAACCATGCATTGTCTGATGACGAATGCTTTGTTTTAAACAAAGGTTTTACGTTTGTACCTAGTCAGGTTAGTGTTTTAAATGAAGTAGTGATGGATTTAATGTTTTTTTGTAGGAGTATTGCCTTAAAGCACATTTTTGGTGGGAATATATCACATAATATTGAGTTAAAAAAAAACAGTGATTTTGTGCCACAATTTACAGCATCAATGCATTTGTTTATTAGGAGTTGTGAAAATGATCTTATGAATCGTTTACATAAAGACAGGACCAATAGATATCACAATCTTACACCCGCACAACGTACAGCGCTGTTTAAATTGAGTAATAATGAAAGTTTGACCATAAAACAGGCTGACAAAGGGGGAGCAGTGGTAGTACTAGACACCACTTATTATCAGCATAAGATAAGGGAGCTTTTGTCTGACACCCATACATATATTCCCATTAATCCGGTAGCTATTAGACAGTTAATTGATGGAGTACACAGTAAGTTACAACACATGTTGGTTAATATGAAGATTAGTGAAGAATTATTTCAGTTTTTATGGATTGAAGGTGCAGTAAGACCGATTTTCAAAGCCTTACCAAAAATACATAAATCTTTGGTAGACCCACCTCTCTGACCCATTGTATCTGGGAGAGGTTGGGTGACTGAACATATATCTATTTGGCTAGAGTGTACCCTCAGACCATATGTTGACAAAATAAATGAAATTTTAAGTGATACAGGGCAATTTTTGAAGGCGTTAGGTAAGATACAACACAGTAATAAGGAAGGAGATGAATATCTAATGGTAACCATGGATGTACAGAATCTATTTACAGTTATTGGAAATGAATATGGTGTTTATGCTGTAAACACCTTATTGAATGAGATAGGGGTAGACGCAGTAAAATTGGAGCTATTAAGAGAGATGTTGACATTGGTCCTGGAAAACAATGCATTCTTGGGCTTGCAACAAATGTATAGGCAGGCACAGGGGGTAGCCATGGGGACCCCCTGTGCCAATACCTATGCAAACTTAGTTCTTTCATTTTGGGAGAAGACTTCCTTCCTTAATGATGAAGAATGGGTGAAGCATATTGCACTATACAAGCGTTTTGTGGATGATGTTTTTATTTTGTGGAAGGGCAATAAAGAACAGCTGGATTTATTTGTTAATTATATAGAATCCACCACTACGTTTTTTAGGTTTACTGTACAATGTTCTACTGAAGAAGTAGATTTTTTGGATGCACATGTCAGACAATCCAGGAATGGCTTTATTACAAGCCTATATAGAAAAGAGTGTTGGAAAAATACGCTACTTAATTTTGATAGCATGCATCCTAGGTACACATTTCCTAACATTATTCAGGGACAAGTAAGTAGAATATCTAGAATCTGTACTCATGAGGCCCAATTTGAAATGGAAATACAAAAACTAGAAGGCTTCTTTCAAGAAAGAGGATATAAAGAAGAATTAGTACACAATGTAGTGGGTAGGAGTAAGGATCATAGAAGGGGTAAATACAAACCCTGGTTGTATTACAAAAAAGGGGAGGAAAGTGCACGGTCACTTAATAGAAATGTAATGCCACAACCCAGGATGATGCTCACCTATAGCAGTGACATTGGAGGGGTGTGTGACATAATTAAGAAAAATTGGAACATCTTGGTTAGTGATGATGCTATTAAGACTATTGTAGGGGATAGTCCCAAGTTTGGATTTAGGAGGAATAAGAATTTGAAGGACATTTTGGGTAAAGAAAAAGGTGGTATAAAACAGATTAAAAGCCAGTTAGGAAGTGTGCCTTGTGGGGCATGTAAAGCCTGTAAATTCATCAATAAGGAAACCACCTTTAAACACCAGTTACAGGTCAAGATTTTGTGTTCAAAGCTAGGGCCACCTGTAGGTCTATGAATATTGTGTACATCGCAGAATGTGAGCAGTGCACAAGCTTTTATATAGGCAAAACAAATTGTATGTTCAAAGTAAGAATTTTAAAACATCTGTCAGCTATTAGAACAGGGGATGTACATAATGCTCTATATAGACACACAGAACAGTTTAACACACATACTTTTACGTTCAGAGCTGTAGCTAATATAAATTTGGGAAATAGAGGGGGAGATATAAAGAATCTTACAGAGGTGACTGAGGCAAAGTGGATTATTGAACTTACAGCACATAGGAAGCCTGGATTGAATGATGTCATCCCAATGAAGCCAAAATATGTTTTATTGAATGTTGATTGGTTTAATTATGATTTAAATTTCACCTGTAATGTGAGCTTGTTATCTGATGAACATCTTGTTGAATGTTTGGATTTTATACAGTATTAAAAGAACTTGGACAACATGGCAGTGTTCTGCAACGATTTTTTATTTTATTTAGGTTTAAGACTATGGCTGATTTGCCTACATCTTGCATCAGTCCTGGGTTTGATTCTAACAGACTTTGTTTGCTGCATTGCTTTGTGACCTGGGAGTGTCACTTAACCAGACAGAGCTCCTGGCCTGAGCCTGAAATGGGTCAGTGTATATCAGTGCTCTACATATGTTGAAAACGCATTCCTTTCTTTCTCTTTCATTTTATTTATGTATGGATGTATTTATTTATTTGATAAAAGGATTGTTACAGGTGGGGGTGGAGGGCGGGGGACAAACTTCCCTGCCTTCAGTGCAGAAAGCTCCATACAGGATTTTGTATTCCTTGCACTCCTTATTAGAGATGGTCACTTTTAAGTTTGCAGTTTTGTGAAACTGTCCTCTCAATGAAACCAAATTCACGAAAATAACCAGGTCCCTTTTTATTTTGTGCAATAAACTTGTTGGAGTTACTGGTTACTTTATTTTATTTTATTTTTTATTTTATTTTAAATTTTTTGACTGGGATAGTCTGACTGGATACATGTCCATTTTCAGCGGAGGCCCGAGGAGAAAAGCTCCAAAGGAAGGAATACAGGCAAAGCTGACATAATACACAATAAAGAACAGCAATTTAACACAGCCTAATAGTCACACGGAGTATAAGTTATATAATCTAACATGCTTATCATCTGATTAACTAATTTACAATACAGTAGATTTAAATAACAATATAATACTGGTACACCAGTTTTACCAAATATTTAGTCAGGCATGGAGCAAGGACATATCCATTGAGTCTTGAAATACTTCTTGAGGGTTTTCTTAAATTGAGATAGGGTAGTATGTGTTGTAATGTCAGCAAGTAGCGAGTTCCAAGTTTTGCCCCAGCTGAGTTGTTAGATTTGGTGGTTTGTACTACAAGTCTTTTGGATGAACGAAATGGTCTGAGGCTGGCATGGGGATAGATGATATTTTTCAAAGCAGGTGTATTTTAAGGTTGGTTAAGTACTTTGTGAGACGCAATAAGTTGGTTATACTGAATCTGCCTGGTTAGCTCTAGCCATCCTAGATTTATTTTAGGTTTATGCAGTGATGTGTTCTGTAGGTCAGGCCCGTGGCAAATCTAGCTATGCTATTATAGCAGGCAGAGAGTCTGTTAAGTTCGGTTTTATTTAAGTTGGCAAGTAAAGGGGAAGCATAGAAGAGGGTGGACAGCAGATGGGAGCGGGCGATGGCAGTCATAGCAGGTGGGGTTAGGAATGGTTTTATTTTATATAGTGAGCCCAGTTTTATTATTAATGGATTTGATTGGTTTATTAACATGAGCATCAAATTTGAGATTGTTGCCTACAGTTACCCCAAGGTGTTTTGTGTGAACATCTGGGGAGATTATGGTGTTATTCTTCGACTTAATGGAGAAAGATATCACTGGGGATCTTTGGGTGGGGGAAAAAAGTAGTAGCTTTGTTTTGTTGGGATTTAAAATCAGACATCTGTTAGCAAGCCAATTTTCATCTAGGTTGAAAGTACACTGAGTAATTAACTACAGTTCAGCCTGGGTGATACCAGTGCAGATCAGTGTGGAGTTGTCTGCATACTGAATGCAGTTAGCATTTGGGATGATAGCGTGGCAATCATTAATAAAAATGGAAAACAGCAGTGGTCCTAGGATAGACCCCTGGCAGACACCTAGGGTGTTGGTAGGAGGTTGGATAGGTTGTTCTGCCATAGTATGGCTTGTTGTCTATTGTGGAGGTAGGATAGGAACCATTGAAGGGAGTGATGACCTAGGGACATTTTTATCAGGGCGTGGATAAATAGATGGTGGTTAACCATATCAAAAGCTTTAGAGAGATCGAAAAAAGGGCTGAGGATAGTTTGTTATTGTTCCTCTTATGGTTTATATCATTAGTATAGGTGAGGAGGGCTGTTAGGATGTGCAGAAGTTATTTGTGGACGTACTTTTCCATGATTGTTGCCAGTGGTGACAAGATGGCTATGGGTCTATAGTTTTATATATATATATATATATATATATATATATATATATATATATATATATATGTAGATATAGATATATATATATATATATATATAGATATATATATATATGTATATATATATATATATATATATATATATATATATATATATATATATATATATCTTCAACAAGCTGTGAGTAGCCCACTACAAACTGGACAGATATGTATCAATGCCAGCATGAAGAATGCACCATTGCGTTATTCTTCATTTCCTAAGTTGGTTAGAGATGTCAGGCAATGTAGGCAGCACTGAAAGCCATTTAGCATCCTGTCTTCCTAGTAATATTGACATGTCCATGCTATACAATTTCTTGAAAAGGTATACTCCCTTACAAAATCCCTTTGGACCACCAGCTGTAATCCTGTTTAGGTCAGAAGAGTAAAAAGATGACCTTAGGGAAGCCATACTCGTTATTCTTTCTATCTCTCTCTCTCTCTCTCTCTCTCTCTCTGTTTCACTCTTTCTCTCCATCTGTCATTACTCTTGAACTCTTTCCCAACCCAACTTGCAACATATGAATTCCAGTCACTGTATAAGTTAGTCCTGTCTTAAAGGACAGCCTGTTGGTGTCTGTAGGGTATTGCATATTTTTAATCGCATGCATATAATAATTGCCTTTTCTTGCATGCCCACCATATGTATGATATTCCTGTCCCCTCAGCCTTCCCTTCTCGACAATACCTCTGAATTTTTTCTACCTTATACTTGCTCAAATATCACCCCCCCACACACACACATTTTCCTTATTTGTCATAATCTTAATATGTCTAATGCCCTCATACAGACACACAGTGCTCTTTCTGGCCAATAGTTTTCCATCAAAAATATTCCCAGTGATAGCTATCTCATGTTCAGGAAAGCTCAGCAAATTGTTATGGCTAACCTGAGTTCAGAATCTTTTTTATACCTGAAAAATTTCCTCCTGAGACACAGCATCTACTCCCACTGTTAGATACAGCTAAATATAAACTTTTGTCCTTTGAATGATTACAAAATTATTTTTGCATGGCTTTCTGTAAAAATAATTTATTTATTTGATACATAGATACTGTTATGTGAATTTTTGACAGGCATAGCCAGGATTTTTATGAATTGTACACCAGCCTCTTCCTCCATATCTCCCTCCCCCAAGTCAGATAGTGCATGTTTATGAGAATCATAATGAAACGCCCTCCTGAAACAGCAGGCTTAATAAAAACAATTAGGTCTGCTTTGAATTTTTAAAAAAAGTTGTTTAACAAAAACATGACTAAATTAAATGCAAGAATGGTACATATTCCCAGACATAATGGTAAATATTTCTGGACCACATTTAATTAAAGCATACCTCATTGCACACCATAAGTTATTCCAAAAAGTATATTGTGTGGCAGACATGATGTTTGCCTGGCTGTATACTTGAACTATTTCATATTGGTTGATTTTCCTCTAAATTTATCCTTTTTGCTAACATATTCAGGTTTATTACTGTTGCAGTGCACTTTATTGTTGTGCTTTTGTATTTATGCTAGTTCATAGGTTCATAGGTGTTTACTAGGCTAATGGCCCTGGAGCCTTTACAAGCCTAGCCCATAGGATTACCCTGGCATCGTGCCACCCGACCTTAATTTCCAGTGCCTCTGTCGAGTAGAGCCACTGGAGTGATCCCCGGGGTGAATTTTCTATTTCCCATCCACTCATCAAGATTTCTCTTGAAGAGAGCCAGTGAGGTGCTCTGTTTGACATGTATGGGAAGTCTGCTCCATAGCATGGGCAGCCTCTGAGTTATGAACCTGTCCCTCCAGCATGTTCTGTTGATTGTGGTAATGAGGTTGAGGTCTCTGGAGCATGTGGTGTGGCGGGATTGGGATTTCTTTAGATGTAGCATTTCTAACAGAGCAGGGTCAGACATGGCTTTGCAAGACAAGCAGAGATTGCCTCTAAGTAGGCGATATGAGACAGAGAATAGTTGGAGTTTTTTTAGTCTGTTCATATAGGACAAGTGTTTAAGGCCTAGGATCCTCTTTGTAAGGTACTTTTGCGGCCTCTCCAGCTGTTGCAGGTGTCTAGTGAGGTACATACCAAATAGGGCACTGTACTCGATGATTGGCCTAATGAGGGAAGAGTAGAGGGAGACAATGACCTCTTTCTTCCTGGATGCAAAACCCTTAGTAATGAGATGTGCCACATAGAAGGACTTTCTGACCACAGTGGCAGTGTGGTGGTCAAAAGAGAGGTTGCTGTCAACCCGTGTTCCCAGATCTCTTATAACACCTTCTGTGTTCAGTGGACTACCATTGATGTGATAGTTCATGGGAACTGGGTTTTTCCCAAAGGGGATAACAACACATTTTTTTGTCATTGAGCTTAAGGACATGGTTCTGACACCAGTCACTGGTCCCAGTGAGGTCTTTCTGTAGGATGTCAACATCACTTGGAGAGTTAATAATGGCTTCCAATTTGCAATCATCTGCAAACTTTGTCAGCCAGAGTCCCTTCACTTTGGCCTGGACTTCTGAGAAGTAGATAGCAAACAGGAGAGGACCCGGGACCGATACCTGTGGGACTCCACTCGTGACTGGTCTGCAGTCTGACTTGGAGTCAGCTACTTTCACACTGTGGGTTCTATCTGTGAGCCACTTTACAACCTACCTAGTGATATAGGGGTTGATGCCTAGCTTAGTGAGTTTTTCTATGATTCCTGAGTGGGGAATGGTATCAAAGGCCTTGGCCAGATCAAAGTAGGCTGTATGAACCACCTTGCCTTCATTCACAGCTCTGGTGACTGAGTCAAAGAAGTTGACCAAGTTGAGCAGGCATGATCTACACTTCACAAAACCAAACTGTGTGGGATCCAGAGTTTGGAGATTCCCTATATCCTTGTTTATTAGGTCCATGATGAGGTGTTCCATAGCTTTGCATATCAGACTTGTCAGGCTAGTGGGGTGATAATTCCCAGGGTCTGTAGTCGCTCCTCCTTTGTGGAGAGGATGACTATAGCAGTGTGCCATTCAGTAGGGACAAAGTCTTTAGTGAGGCTGTGAATGAACAGGGCACACAGGTGAGGTGCCACTGGATGTTTTTTCACAAGTCCTTCACTCAAAACTGCCTCTGCTAAGTTCACTCTCCATGGTTAATACAACAAACAAACAAACAAACATCAATAAATAAGATGTGAACAATCTGCTGCGTGCATTAAGACTATGCTTTAGCCCTCATCAACTGGACCTCAGCACAGTAACATAGTCTTGTCTGTTTAGGATGGTTCATAAAAATGTAAAATAATAATGCCTGCTTGGCCCGATTTCTTCCTGATCCGCTAGATAAGT
Organism: Protopterus annectens; assembly: GCF_019279795.1. Classification (NCBI taxonomy): domain Eukaryota; kingdom Metazoa; phylum Chordata; order Ceratodontiformes; family Protopteridae; genus Protopterus; species Protopterus annectens. The sequence continues at coordinate 50,077,150 of NC_056751.1, read as the reverse complement.
TGCAGATATTGCTTAACCAACAGTTAATTTTTCCCATAACCCATCAGCATTGACTTATGTCTGTGCTGTGCATTCTTGAATACTGTAAATATTTCTTGTCCTACTACTTCTTTTAAAAGGATGTTCCAGACAACTACTACCTTTCTGTAAAAAAACTTACTTCCTTTTGTCTCCACTGGACATTACAACTTGTGTCTTCAGATTGTGTCCTCTTGTTTTTATATGGCTCTTCATAAATAGTACCTATGTAGACTGCTTGGATCCCCTTGGGCTACTGAACTGGTTTTTATCCTCCTTTCTATCATCTTTCAAGACTGTATATGTAAGTAATTCTAGTCCTCCTCTTTATGTTGCTTCTGATAAAGACCATATACCCTAGTTTACTACCGTCTGAGGTTTTCAGAGCAAAACATGATATAGTACATGCGTGGGTACCAGCTGCCTGCAGAGGTTTACCAGTTTCCTGTTTTCGGCACTGATTCTTGTTCCTCTGTATCTGAGCATCTCACCCGCTCTCCATGTTATTGTGCCACATTACATATTTTTGATGACCTTTCAATCATCTCAGAGGCATCATGCAGGCAGGGGACATTTGGATCCTTACTCACTCACATTGCTTGCCTTCTTTTTATTGTTTGCAGTTTTCTGAAGGGCTTTGATAAGGAAATAGTTAACAGCTGTTTTAATGTTTTACACAGCTACATGCCATCAGCCGTACAACTTTGAAGCCAGCATTTCTGTTTCAGTCTGGTTTCTATTTTGCCCAGTACATGATCATTTACTGATTAGCCGGTTACACAGAGAAACGGGTGTGGCCTTCTTTAACCAAGTGCTGTGACTCGGCTCATTTTTTTGTTTAGATTTCCTGTTAATATTATAATCAGATGATGCTAGTACATAATTTGCCCTTATGTTAATATATAATAGATCATGCTATGGTGCTGAGGTAATTCATTTATTTATTTGCGTTTATTTCCTATGACTGTTCAAGTGTTCAAAGTTCCTTTTCAGTGGAGGCCCAGGGAGGAAAGCTCCATATAAGTTAATAATCTGACAATGCCCATGCTCATATGTAAATCTTCTCTAACATTATAGCCTGGCCAGGCAGACACCTTTCTCACTTAAACATTCATTTCTACTTATTGGAGAGTGGCAGTCAGTTTGCTGGTACTCAAATGCCAAGCCATGTATTTTCGGCATCCTATGTCTATTTGCTGGGGATTCAGAAGAAACAGGTGGTATGAATGAGACAGAAGAAGAAACTGAGACTCACTTATAGAGCCTGGATGTGAGGCAGGCTACTGTAATATGGGTAGGAGCACCAGATGCAGCCCAGATGCTTTGACAAAACAGTTTCAGTGCAGTATTGTAGTATGTTCAGAAATGGAATGCAGTGGAACTGGACGCCTGGAAAACTGTCTGTTATTCTAAATTTCAACATAGGATTATTACTCTAGTTTTATAACTGCTTTATTCATCACCTGAAATATTGGGTTCTTTCATGCATTTTATGGCCCGTGGGAGCTCTTGCCCCTGCAGATTTCATCCACTCTGCAATGTTTCAAAAATTAATACAAACCAGACTTTTTTGTCTACCCTTATTCTGTTTGTTTGTGTAAATCTATTTGCATGTAGAGAGATTTGGCTTTCCTCACACAACAGTGTTGGCACTAATAGGAACTCCTCATCAGAAGTTTATTAATTCTATTAGTTCAAAAGTTTGAGTCATTATAAAAACTATGATGATTCAGTGAAAGGTTATCACATCACCTCTGTGCTCTGGTGTTTTCTATTTATAGACCAGCATGGAATTTCTACCAGTTTTCTACTATTTTTTTTCCTGAAAACAATTCTGGGGAAGTCTACATCATTTTTTTCCTTTGACTTATCATTTTTTATTTGGATTTTGATACTCTGATTTATGACCACAGAAGTGAGAGAAATCTCTTTCTTGTATTTACTTCCACATATAAATTAGAACTGCAGAGAAAGGTAACAGACGTAGATTATCCAACTCTTTTAATTAGTATACACTGATGTGCTGTTCCAAAGTGTCTGGGTACATTTTGCACTTGTTTTAAACAACATAAAAGAAGGGAAGATTTGAAATATTATGCAACAGCATACATTTTTAATATGACTGTAGTATTTCTGTAATATAATGGTTTCTAGGCAATTGTGCTCAGTCATACATTCAATATCTGAATTCTTGTTAAACACAAAATATGGTTATTCCAATAAAGATGTTTTTTCTTATGTTTTCTGGTAACACACTTTTGAAGTATATTTAGGGGAGTTTGCCAAATGAGTGAGCAAACCTGCAAAACCGTTTTATTAAAGTGCAATGCCTTATTAAGCAACATTTTTTTTAAAAGGAGCATACATAAAAGCAGGATACATTTTGATATATTATATTTTGAAAGCCAGTGGTTTCCAAACAGCATCAAAAGCAGGGTACATTTTGATAACAAAGCAGTTTGGAAAGTACTGGGCTGCAAAATACAATATTTCATGTTAAACTTTGCAGTGGAAGGAGTTTTCATGCATATTCATTTACTGTCAACAAAATGTGTATACGTATATACTGCTTGTGTGTGTGTGTGTGTGTGTGTGTGTGTGTGTGTGTGTGTGTGTGTGTGTGTGTGTGTGTGTGTGTGTATGTGCAGTATTTGTAAATGTATGTTTGCATATGTGGATTTGTATGATTGCATCTGAAAGTATTCTTTTACATTTGTGTTTATGTGTATGTGTGTGTGTGTGTGTGTGTGTGTGTGTGTGTGTGTGTGTGTGTGTGTGTGTGTGTGTGTGTGTGTGTGTGTGTGTGTGTGTGTGTGTGTGTGTGTGTGTGTGTGTGTGTGTGTGTGTGTGTGTGTGTGCATGTGTATGTGGTGTGTGTGTCTGGGTGTGCCAGTGTGCATATGTGCACCATTTGTATATGTATGCTTGCATATGTGCATTTGTATGTTTACATCTGAAAGTATTATTTTACATTTATGTTTGTGTGTGTGTGTGTGTGTGTGTGTGTGTGTGTGTGTGTGTGTGTGTGTGTGTGTGTGTGTGTGTGTGTGTGTGTGTGTGTGTATACGACTGGAGTGGACCTATCACTATCAGCCATCACAACTATTGAAACTATTGCCTGACAAACACTACATGTACCGTAACGCTCTTTAGAGTTCAGTGAGCGTTGGACATGAGCAAGGGTGTGTCACTCACTTCTACAAGTGACGTAGCCCTTCTAGACCACTCTGCCAGTTTTGAAGCCAGTGCACCTGTGCAATCTCTGGTCTCCGGTGGAGATTCCACCATGGGAACATGGATCTCAGGCATGCACTTCCACACCCACCTCCCACAATAGGCGATCCAGTAGTACTGAATCTTTTCTCCCTTCCCTCATGTTCACTGTACATTGTACTAGTGATTCTAATCAAACTCACATCACATGGGTCATAGTAAGCTTTATCCCTCTACTGAAACAGAGCTAGCTGAGCCTGTGCAGTTAATGAACAAGCGTACCTTAAGGGAAAGAAATAACAAAAACATTTAGTGCCCTGTATAGCTTTATATGTGGTGACATGACTCTGACTCACCTCTTTTACTTTATTATTCTCACTCAAAGGTCATTGCAGCTTGAATAAGGAACAATCAGCAACCACTTACTTGTATTGATCTTTCTCTGGGAAGCTGCAGTCTTAGAGATCCATTGTTCCCACATGGAATGTGCAACAGTCCAAGAGTAGGTTCTGTTTCTAGCTACTCAAACAACTGTGAGGAAAACAATCTTGTATCAGTCAACAACATATAAGTCAGCTGAAGTTTGTGCCAGTTGTGATGCCTCACTACTGCCAACCAGTAATCAAGGAGCCTCAATCCTCTCCACTGGCAACAGTGGGGAATGTTCACTGGGAGGATGACAGGTGCACACACAGTATTTCCAGATGCAGTTCTCTGCATCAAATGCAATTTCTCTTAAGAGCACAAAGAGACCACAGTCAATCCAGGGCTGGTTTCTCACCCTTCCTCCAGATCCCCAGTAAGATTCTCCACTGGCACAGCTATAGAGTTGAGATCTTAGTGAGCACCCTCTCTGTCCAACCAGTACTTTGTGTCCCTGCCCAAGTAGCTGACACACACACTCTTTGAGGTTTGATTTACACACACACACACACACACACACACACACACACACACACACACACACACACACACACCTGGGAAAGGCTGGCAAGGGTTTACTAGCTATGCCTTCTGCCCAGACTATAAGGTAGTTACGACTGCCATCAGTCACTCCTTAGCAGCTATTTTAGGGGCCTTAACAAAGGGTGTCCAATCTTACTGTGTAATATTAATATTAATACAAATGGTAGTTTGACCAAGAGCAAGGCTATTAGGAGTGGCCCACACAGTCTCAACAAATGAATATGCAAGTACTCTCAAAACTTAAATATCTCTACACAGACCAGCCCCAGTGAAAGTTTTATATATATTTAATAATAAATAATAAAAGAACAAGACAATACTAAATATATATTCACAGTGACATCAGAGTTCAAAACCGCAGGAAATATTTAAAGCAACATTGCAAAACAGTCTCAAATAAATAAAAATATCTAAACTAAGCTTCATTATATTCCTGACTGAAACTAAGAGAATTACTATAAGCTAAGAATGTACTAAAAGAGCAAGGCAGATCTGTGGTGAATGGATCTTCTTGTTGTCAGGTCCAAGACAGAATACAGAATGCTCCATCTCACTAAGAGACTTCTCATATTGATATCTAAAATATTACTGCTGTGATAGCTTGCAGAATGATACAATTTCTTGTCATCTGATGCCTAGTTCCCAGGCAAAACAACCACTGATGGCAGCTGGTGGCATTTAGCATCTACCTATAAAAATACATAGACAAAGGCTTTGCTCAGATCTTTGTCAGATGCTTGAAGTTATAAAACAATTGCATTCCTTCATGCTTTTAAGACTAGTAATCAGTTTATTAAAGACAATACAGAAAGCTTACTAGCACTTTATGTCTCTTGCTGCATTGAGAACTGAAAGATACCATCTTTTATGGCCTAGCCTATAAAGTCATTTAATTTCAGTTATTTTTCTGAAGTTTGCTGGACTGAAGTTAACCTCTTGTATTCCAGTTTCCACTATTAAAATATATACATTTAAACAGTTACAATACTGCATGCACATTTCTGTTCTCTTCTAGTAGGCACACTGTGGTTACATTTCAAACATAACACTTTGCAAATACCTTTTCAACTCACACGTCTGTACAAGCAGTTTGATATACACATGACATACAGTTCTAATACATTGTTACGCAAGCATCTTGTATAAATCATTTTGCTATTCACCAATGACATATAATTATTTACAAAATTCCACCTACGTGTGCTAGAAGTACCTCCTTTTGTCACACCAGTACATAAGATTGTTGCTTCAAAGCAACTGTAAGCTGCAGAAAGGAGACCTCTCTCTGTTGTTTGTGTATATAAATCTAATAGTTATTTGTCCTGCACAGCCTTCTTAGACACTGTGAGTAATATACCCTATATTGGTGATGATCATATACTGAATGATAGGAACATCTGGGGAGAAATGACTGAGGAATGGCACACATGATATGAAACCAAGTGATAAACTAATTTTACACTGCTGTCTTAGTACAGCATTGTACATAATAAATATCATATCTGACCGCAAAGATGTTTGCGCATGTACTTGGCACTAGATCAGCTTGAGTTAAAGGTTAGAGATCACTTTTGTAACTCTGCCATCAGATCTGTGGCCATATGTCCTTGACAACTAGATCAAGAGATTTGTTTGCCTGTCAACTGCTCACCATTTGATGGTGGCCTGGGCCATACAGTTGGGCAGTGGCTAAAAAGAATCCAAAAATAACATAGCTCAATAGCTGGTAAAGCAAGCACAAGTAAGACATACAACTGAAATAGAACAAATATCTCCGGAGTAACTAAAAGATTTTTTTTATTACATAATGGAAAAGACTGTAAAGAAAGTATATTATACAACGACCCCCATTAATATTCCAAAACGTGCATGCTGATTGGTCAGCATGCACGCTGTAAATCAGAGTTATAGTAATGGAAAAAGGTCCGGTCGCCCGGACTTTTCCCATTAGTATAACTTTTTTTTTTTACAGCAACGGAGAAAGCAAGATCTCCGTTGCTTTTTACAAACTGTCTTGCTATGTTAAACGAGTTTAACATAGCGAGACAGCTTTAAAAAAAGCAACGGAGCATCTCCGTTGCTTTTTTTAAAGCTGTCTCGCTATGTTAAACTCGTTTAACATAGCGAGACAGGTTGTAAAAAGCAACGGAGATCTTGCTTTCTCCATTGCTTTTGCCCACAACTCTGATGTACTCCGTAAGTATACGCATGCGCAGTACATCAGAACTGCCACAGTATACCAGACAACTGCGGAAGGGCAGCAAGGAGGCATTATACAATGCCATTATTTAAGAAAAGTAATTATTTTCTTTCTTAAATAATGTCATTGTATAATAGCAATAACCCACTTCTGGGTGTGGGTAATGCTGGATTTACCCATGGTTGTCTTTGTTTAGCCACTTGGGCTTTGCCCTTGTGACCAAACCACACCAACTGTGGGTAAATCCAGCCTTACCCACACCCAGGCGTGTGTTGCTATAATATACAATTACACAAGCCTTCAAATTTAAACATGTTTTTTCTAATGTTTAAAAAGGCAGTAAAACAAACTCCTTTATATACTTTCACACGACTAATTAGCCATAATTACAACTATGCCCTACATCTAAGTATGAGCTTTAACGAAGCCAATTATTTAATACCTGACAAACTATGAGCTTTAAATATACTGCCTAGTAACATTCTTTGTAGTTAATAATGGCTGCAATGTTTCCCTTGCTGTCATTTAATCTTATATGTTTCAGTATTTGGAATTTAAAACTAAATGTACCACCATCCTCAGACATATGTCTGTACAAAGTATTTGTTGTAATATGCTTTGAAATATCAGAAGCATTCTCACCAATTTAAATGTCAAACTTCCTGACAATCATACCCACATATAATGCCTCAAACACAATACAGAGCCAAACAAATAATATTATTGCTGTTACAATCTGTAAATGTTCTCATCTTACAAACAGTACCTGCTTTAGGATGTTTAAAATCAACTATATCAATAATACATCTGCAAAATCTGTATTTCACCCACAGGCATGTCCCTTATGTTTATATACTAGCTGCATTCTTAGAATAATCATAGGTTCATAGGTTGGTACTAGGCTATTGGACCTGGGGCCTATACAAGCCTAGCCATAACAATTCCCTGGATGTTTCTTCCCACAATATTTACTTCCCTGGACCCCTGTCTCGCAGGGCAACTGATGTGATCCCCAGGATGAATTTTCTATCTCCCATCCAATCATCAAGGTTCCTTTTGAAGAGGGCTAAGGAGAAACTTTGCTTGACATGTATGGGCAGTCTATTCCAGAGTATGGGGAGTCTCTGGGTCAGGAAGCTATCCCTCCAGCATGTTTTGTTCATTGTGATGACGAGGTTTAGATTCCTGGAGTGTGTGGCTCAGAGGGATTGGGATTTCTTTACGTGGAGCATGTCCAACAGCTCAGGGTTTGATATGGCCTTGTATGTTAAGCAGAGATCACTTCTGAGTAGACGATATGCCACAGAGTATAGCTAGAGTTTTTTTAGACAGTCAGCATAAGGCATCTGCTTTAGGCCTGTGATTCTTTTAGTGAGGTATTTCTGCGGCCTTTCCAGCTGTTGCAGATGTCTTGTGAGGTACATAACAAACAGAGCATTGTACTCTATAATGGGTCTAATGAGGGATGAGTACAGTGGGAAAATGGCCTCCTTTTTTCAGGATGAAAAGCCCTTAGTGATGAGGTGTATCACACAGAAGGATTTCCTGACTGTTGTGGCGATGTGGTTATCAAAGGTGAGACCACTGTCCACCTAATTCTAATGTCCTAAACCTAATGTCCCTAATTCTCTCATTACACTTTCAGTGTTTAGTGTACTGCCACCTATGTGGTAATTCATGGGTACATGGTTTTTCCCAAAGGAGATAACTATACATTTCTTGGCATTACGCTTGAGCCCATGGCTCTGGCACCAAGCATCTGTTTCTGTAAGGCCCTTTTGTAGAATATCCAAATCATTTGGGGATTCAATAATGGCTCCAAGTTTGCAGTCATCTGCGAACTTTGTTAGCCAGAGTCCCTAAGTGTTGGCTTGTACTTCAGAGAAGTAGATTCCAAACAAGAACGGTCCCAAGACTGAACCCTGAAGTACTCCACTTGTCACTTGTATGGAGATGGATTTGTAGTCGGCTTCATTTACAGTCTGTGTTCTGTCAGTAAGCCAGTTGGCAACACATCGAGTGACGTAGGGATTTATGCACAGCTTAGTAAGTTTATCTATGATTCCAGAGTGGGGGATGGTGTCGAAGGCCTTGGGGAGGTCCTGATAAGCTGTGTGGACCACCTTACCCTCGTCCACAGCTCTGTAGACTGATTCGAAGAAGTTAATCATGTTCAGGAGACAAGACAAATTTTATACTGGAAGCTTGGTTGGGGTTTTAAAAAATTAACCACATCAGGTGAAAGACTGAAAACATCCCAATGCTTTCTAATTATGTTCTTAATAAAATCGCAACATCTTTTACAGGTTACCAAGCAGCATATTTCAGTTTTAGCATCTAATAAAGCAACAGGTTCTATAAAAACAGACATAAATTCTAAATAACGGCATGCTGTAGTATTATGTGCTACAGTTGTCAAAGTATGCATTTCATTCATAACAAAAAAGCATAGCCCATTGGATGAATTTATTGCATAAACTATCCATTTCCTTATCAAACTTTTCAGATTCTTTACTATGACAAGTCTCTAAAACCCTGGGAATTGACTGTTTTAGCAAACATGTGATGAGGTAGCATACTCTTATGATGTAAATAAACATTTCTTTGATTGGTTACACATATAAACTGGACTTTAATTTACCATCCTGGCCCTATCTAAGAAGTCGATTTGTTCAAAGCCAGAATGGTTAACAAACTCTAGAGTGGAAAGTACTATTGTTGTTAGTAACTATAGTTGTGCAATTCATGCATGTTTTGTTATCACATAATAAACATTTCCACAAAGTACTTGCAGTTTGAATTTACAACTAAATAAACTACTACTATTATAAATAATCTTCCCAAAAATCCATCAATATGTGGGTACTGTTGCATTTCTCATTGCTATGCTGTGTATTGTTTGAAATAATTCTCACTGAAAAACAGTATTTCAAGAATGAATCTGAGAAAAATGCATACAGGATCAGCATTGCTTAAACTACTATACTTCACTGAAAACTGTCTTACTGCTTCATCTCCATAAGTGTTG